>NC_056755.1:36350000-36412500 GCF_018687715.1 Carya illinoinensis
GCACAAGATAGCACTTGCTTACCATCCTCAAACTAATAGTCAAGCTGAAATTTCAAATAGAGAGATCAAGAACATCCTTGAGAAGACGGTCAAAATCAATAGAAAGGATTGGGCGAAGAAGCTTGATGATGCTTTATGGGCATACCGTACAGCCTTTAAAACACCTATCGGGATGTCTCCATACCGATTAGTCTTTGGAAAGGCATGTCATCTTCCTATAGAGTTGGACATAAAGCTTATTGGGCTGTAAAAAAGTTTAATTTTGATTTGAAGGCAGCAGGTGAAAAGCGACTTCTTCAATTGAATGAGATGGAAGAGTTCCGGAATGATGCATATGAAAATGCAAAGATCTATAAAGAAAGGATGAAGAAGTGGCATAACAAACAGATTCTTAGGCGAGAGTTTGCACCAGGACAACAAGTTTTACTCTTCAATTCACGACTCAAACTCTTCCCAGGAAAGTTAAAATCAAGATGGACGGGTCCTTATACAATTCATGAAGTTTTCTCTTTTGGAGCAGTAGATTTGAAGGACAAGACAGGGAATATTTTCAGAGTTAATGGTCAGAGATTGAAGCACTACTATAGAGAACAAATGGAGAGGAACTATGCATTTATTCCTCTTGGAGATCCTAATTGATGATGATTGAAAAGTCTGGTTGTAGACTTTAAAACAAGCGCTTATGGAAGGCAACCCATAGATCTTTCTTTCATTCTTTCATTTATTTTATTATCTTTATTTATTGAGTTTTAATAAATTGGTTTTTGATGCAGGTTTATTTAGCATGAATAAAGAGCTGAAAAAATTTTTAACTGTGGAAGATTCATCATGAAACCAGGGAAGTTCCTTTTATTTCTTCAATCCTTTTTACTTTTGCATTACAATGAGGACATTGTTTAGTTTAAGTTTGGGGGTGTAAATTCCTATATGCATTTGATCCTCTTGTTTTCTAAGTCTTGGGTTGTTGATGGGTTGTTTGATTCTTTTACCAAGCATGCATTGGAGTAAGATTGAATTCTCTATGACTCTGAAATTTGTGATTAAAGATGGTTTTGAGAAAAATTTTCAAAAATTTCTTTTATGTCAAGTGGAGTTTTGTGGGTACTTTAGTTTAAATCTTTGACCTTGAATATAATTAAGCACATCGTCGTTTTTCTCTTATTCCATTTTGCTTATGAAGAGAAGAAGTTGAATTAATTGAAAGAGGGAAGTTTGATTTTGCTTTGCTCTAGAATCCGTTGATGGGTCCTTGAGGCGAAATCCTAGTTGAGACCAAATATTAGAGAAATGATCTAGGCATTTCTTTGGCATAACCAAAAAGCTTTCCCAGTCGTCCTTAATATCATGTCATCATTACATTGTGTGTTTCCATAGTCAAACCCTTTGAGCCTTCATAAGCCTTTATTTATTCTTTGAACTACAAAAACTATGCCCGCTCGAAGCCTGAAAAACAATGAATCTACCTTTGATCATTTGAGAAAATACTTTGGTGGAGAGTTACATTTAAAAGAGAAAATTTGTTTCATGATGAACTGTATTATGTTTGCTCTGTTTGATCAAAGAAGAAAAAAGAAGAGAGATAGTAAAAAAAAACAAAAAAAAAAAAAGACACTAAGCGGAGTATGTATCACCTCATATTTTGTTAAAGGAATTGTTGGTATTGCTTCAGTGATTACAGCAACAATAATGCCACAAGTATGAGCATATTGCCAAGAAAGAGCTATGATTTGAATCATGTGGGTATCTCTTTTAGTGTTCTTTTCACTAAGTATTTTTCCAGTTTGCTTTGATTTTCCATATCCAGTTCTTTCTTAACCCTCACCCTGTGGCCTATCATTACAACCTTATTAAAGACCTTTTGATCTCTGATTTTGGTCTTGACTACATTAGTGGAGAGGATTTCTGAAAATTGGACTTATGGGGTTAAGTTTTAAGAGAATTCTTCTGATTTTGGTTGTTCTACTTTTATCTGAGTTTGCAGGTGGTTTGAGGATAAATTGACTATAGCACACACACACTCAAGGTCTTAGCTTTAGGTTGAAGTAAACGCCTAACTCTTGCTTGACAAATTGCAAAATTTTTTATTGATTTTCCTGCCATCTTTGATGTTAAAAGAGTAAGATACTAGTGATGAATAGATACTAGTGATGAAATCTAAATTCATAAAAGCTTGGTGAGTGATGATTGATTGATTTTCTTTCTATCTTTGATGTTAAAAGAGTAAGATACTATTGATGAAATCTAAATTCATAAAAGCTTGGTGAGTGATGATACTTCTCTTTGGGGTCGAGTTGATATTGCCTAAACTATCATTTACTTTTCTTTTTGTTTGAGGACAAACAAAGTTGTAAGTTTGGAGGTATTTGATGACTTGCAAAATTTCGTATTGCAGATTTTACAAGATCGCTCGAGCGGAGGCTTTTGGCCGCTCTAGCGAATTCAGGCAGATTCAAACGCTCGACTGCCGCTCGACAGTGAGCTCAAGCGGGTTGCGGGAAAACAAAGATCGCTCGAGCAGAGACATAGGACGCTCGAGCGAAATCAGGCAAAGTCGAACGCTCGATGTGCGCTCGATAGGACGTTCAAGCGAAATCAGGCAGAGTCGAACGCTCGATGTGCGCTCGACACCCCACTCGAGCGAATATCGTATTTTGACAGATTTAAGGTTTTCCGCTGTCACACCATATAAAAATGGATTTTTTACTCTATGGCCGTAGCTGTTGACTGGAGAACACTTTTTGGGACAGAAAAACACAGCTAGAAGGATTCAATTCATCTGTTTTAGAGATGGAATTCCAATTATTGCGCGTACGTTGGAATCATACACGAGCACAGATGGGAGAAAAGCATTGAATCATTTCCTTGAGTTTTTGAAGACGAGTTGCGGCCAGTGTTTATTTTCTTCCAATCTTCTCAGAACAATTATGGTGAATTCGTTTATGTTGAATTTCATTTCTAGCATGAGCTAAATTTTCTTTATTCTAGGAAAACGATGTAACCTATTTCCGAACTATGCTTGATTGTCTATGCTAATTTAATGCAATTCTCTCTTTATTTATCTGATTTATTCTGAGTTTATTACTTCTAATTAACTAGCCATTGATTAGATGATATTTAATCTTGTGATTTGCTATCGAAAGAGGGAATCATAGGGTAGATCTTGAATATTTCAGCATAGGTAAGTATAGAGATCGAAAGACTTGTATGAACCTATGTAGTAATTAAATCAATGGTCTTATTGCTTTCTTGCTTTATTAATTTGCATATTCTTGTATGAATTGATGAACAAGAATAATTTCCAATTGACTATCGAAAGAGGCTGTTGGATGGATTACAGATTTGCTAATGAACAAAAAGAATTAAATTAAATTAGCTGGATGAGTAAAGCATAGTGAAGAATTAGGTGAAATCGATTTCCTAGAAGTTTTCTTCCCCATTAAGTTGATCTTCGAACGTCAGTTTTATTTCCTTTGCGTATTTCTTTTTGAGTCGATTTTAGTTTAAATTGCAACTACAAAAATCTTAGTGATTCCTCTAGATAAAATCAAGTTTAGTATAATTTTGGTATTTGGCAATAGTAAGGTACCAATCCCTGAGAACGATTCTCTTCTTATCACTTTATTATAAAACTACGATACTGTGCACTTACAGTTTTGCACCGGTCAAAGAGAATGAGAGTGTGTCTAAGTGAAATATAGTCTATGTTTTCTAGTTTAGTTGCTTATGCACTAGATGGAGAATGACGTTAAGGTTGTATATTCATGTAGGTTGCCATCCAACATGCACATGAATGGACTGTATGAAATGGGTATAGCATGTAGTCCAGGTAAGTATTATATTCATCACTTCTAGAGTTTTCTAAAGATATGAATGAAATGAAAATAACATGTTTCTCTCTACGATGCTTTGCAAAATGAATCCCGTTTTATGAAAAGATGCTAAGTATAAGTCTTCAAGTATATGTATGTAATGGCCCTTCTTGGCAACCCATTTTTATGCACCCAAAAATATTAATTATATGTGAATGGATATTATACGTAGTACATCTTATATGTATTTTCATGAAATGAAATGTGAGGCTTATGCCTTATGCTTTAAGCGGTGCTTTAAATGATGTGAAGAAAATGTTTTAAATGTCCTTATAAACTGATGCTTTAAGGATGCTATGAACTGATGTCTTTAAATGATGCCTTAAAAGATGATGTTTAAGCTCATGCTTTTAAAAGATGTTTATGAATGAATAGGCTGAAAGAATGAAAAGGAATGAAAGGACTGAAATTAAAGAAATGACTGAATGAAGGAATGCTTAATGTATGAAAACACATAATGGCCATATGAATGAATGATGGTACCAAATGAATGGGTAGACTGTAATGTCAGGTAAGTAGTATTGATAGTGCAACCAGTGTTGCCCCATGACTGAGAGAGTTTCCCAACCCGTGGCCACAGGTGGAGTGCAAGTCCAAGGGAAGATTGCTAACCGTCACACATGAGGTGTAATAGTTTGTACTGGCCAAAGGAAAGTGATAAGAAAATGTATGTGTGCTCTGACTCTTTAAGAAATGAATGCACGAGACATGGGGAAATGTTTTTATGAAAGAAAATCCTTCTTAAGAAAAAACCCACCTAGTAATATTTTAAATGAATGTATGTCTTATGTATAGTATGTATGGAGTGATGAATGCGTGACTGAAAACCTATGTTAGTATATTTTGACTGTATGAAGTAATGTTTATGAGTATTCGACTCATTTTAGTTTTTATGTATGCCCCTCCCAGGAACAAAATGAGTAGAAGGGATCAGGACGGACATAGCCCGAAGGAGAAGAGCATGAAAGCCTATGCATTATGTTTTGTATGAAGGACTTTTAACCTTACAGTTTAATGTTTTCCGTTGTAACTCTCTTTAATTTAAGAAACCTATTTTATTTTTAAACATGGAGTCTTTTGTATCCTGGGTTAGAAATGAAAAAGCTCTAAAATGAATAGTAATTCCTGTCTCTTTATTAAAATCATTTTTTAAAAGTCTCCCCACAAGGACGGGCATTACAATCAGACAATATGCTATCATGTACAATACCTTAAAGGTTCTTGAAATCTCAACAATTGCTTTCAAGTAAAAAACTAGCAAATAGTTTGTAAATTGTAGTGAAGTAGTCTGAGGCCTAGTTTGGCTCTCTATCCAAATCAACCCTGAGACTACTTCACTTACCAAACACAATTTTAATGGTAATAACTTCAACATTGAATTCATTTTAGTAACCATAGAGGATCTAGTCTATCATTTGTCTTGAAAAATGCTGAGCATCCTCATTTAATTTTGAATTCCTTAGGAAGGGAAAAACATCTAAGTTGTTGCCTTCTTCTCTCAGTTTTTGACTGGTTGGCTGCATTGGAGCAAAACCTTAAGAACCTCTTTTATGGATGTCCTGGTAGAAGGTTGTGTGCTAGTACAATAGAGTCCAAGTTTGAAAACATGACACATTTCATTCAAGCGACAGGGCTCCTTGACCTCCTGATCCAAGGCATCACCTATTGGTTTTCCATCTTGAATGTGTCACAATGCCCATTCGGCTGGGGATGAGTGTTCATCACCATCATTGGCTTTCCTTCCGATTGTCAGTTCTAGAATGATAACCCCGAAGCTGTAAACATCGATCTTCTCATTAATTCTTGTTGTACGAGCATACTCTGCATTTCAATTCAACAACACAAGTTAAGCCAAAATTATGGTGATGGAAAAAGAGGAAAACATCATCAATAAAAGGAGACTTATAAATCTATATTGTCACATACCTGGAGCTGTGTAGCCAAAAGAGCCAGCCACAGCTAACATTGTAGCCAGTTCTCTCTCCTTGATCAATATCTTTGCTAGACCAAAATCAGTTATTTGTGCATTGAAATCGAGATCTAAAAGGATGTTGCTTGACTTCATATCTCGATGAACAATGGGTGGTGAGCAGTCGCGGTGCATATAGGAGAGCCCCTGGGTAGCTCCAACTGCTATACACAACCTTTTAGACCAATCCAAGATAGTATGATTGACTGAACTTGAAAAGGTTGTTGCTCTACTCTTCCTATGCAGCCAACGATCCAGGCTACAGTTATCCAAATACTTGTAGACAAGAAGTTTTGAATTATCATTGGAGATACAGTAGAGCAACTTCACCATGTTAGCATTTCGAATTGAACTAAATATTTGGACTTTTGCCATTAATTCTTTTTCAAGCTTTCCTTCAAGCTATCTATTATTCCAAATCTTCTTCACAACAACAATATCACCTGAATGATTAATAACAACATGATATACATGACCTGATCGACCAAAACCAATCAGGTTATTGGCTGTCAATCCTGATAAAATGTCTGATTCTATAAAATTCAGCTTCTAGAATGAAACGAGCTTCCATTTCAAATGCAATCCATGCTTTCCTTTTTTGTAATCTCTTATCACAAAGAATGAAACAAATAAACCTAGAAGAACTACTACCACCAAACCTGTGATCCAAGCAATTAATTTGTAATAAGTTTTGCTCGACTTTTGGCGGCGCGAACTGCAGTTCTCGAGATTAAGATATCGAGATGGTCTATTAGCACAAAGACCAGGATTGTTTAAAAAGCTGTGGGCATATGCATCATTCTCGAACTCACTTGGGATGTTTCCAGTCAAATGATTTGAAGACAGATTGAATGAAGTGAGCTTTAGGAGGCCAAGTTTTGATGGAATTGGGCCAGACAATTGGTTTTCTGACAAGTCCAATTCAGTAAGGCCTAGTAAAGAACCAAGTTCCTTTGGAATCTGTCCAGAGATTTCATTTCGGCTGAGGTTTAGTGTATTCAGCAATTTCCATGAATTAATATCCGAAGGAAGGGTGCCTGAAAGTCGGTTTTGATCAAGAAAAAGAGTTGTCAAACCAGAAAGATCTCGAGGAATCGTGCCATTGAAGAGGTTATTACTAGCTTTGAGAACCAACAAATTCCTTGAGGAAGACACTCCCTGTGGAATTTTACCTGAAAACTTATTATTATTCATCTCCAATCGTGAAAGATTCCATGCCAATCTCTCAGGTAACTCGCCTGTAAAAGAATTATCACTTAACATCAACATGTTCAGATTCGATGATGTCCAAAGACCACTTGGAATATTCCCAGAAAAATTATTTCTGTATATCTTGACTAATTCCAAACTATTGCAATTTCCAAATGACTTGGGCAACTCTCCAACAAGCTGGTTTTCTGATGCTATCACTTCCACCAACTTCCCATTGTCACACAAGTGCTCTGGCAACTGGCCTGTAAGCTTGTTAGTTGAAACCCAAAGCCTTTTTAACATAGAATAGCTCCCTAGTTCTAGAGGCAAACTCCCTGAAAAATTATTGTTAAATAAGCCAAGATGTATCAACCTCGGAAGACGACCAATGCTATCTGGGATTTTTCCAGATAACTGATTCAGAAACAAAGCCAGACTTGTCAAATTTTTGAGCTTTCCAAAATCATCGGGAACTATCCCAACCAAATTATTTTCTGAGAGGTCGACGAAATTGAGGTTCAAAGCCTTGACCACCCGAGGAATCTCCCCAGAAAATTTGTTTTTGTATAGGTAAACAATCCTTAGATTCTTTGGCATAAACAAACTGTCCGGGATCTTCCCGGTCAAGCTGTTTGTTGACAAATCCAAATGCTCCAAAGCTTCCATTTCTCCGATCGTGTTTGGGATTTCTCCGATCAAATTCGTGTTGGCCATCCATAAAAACTTCAATTTCTTCAACTTTCCAAACTCCGAAGGGAACGTTGACACTATCTTGGAATTATCGGCCAATCCTAGTTCCTCCAGATTGGATAGGTTTCCAATTTCTGGCGGGAAAGAACCAATAAGCGGACAAGTGATAAGCATGAGTTTTCTCAGTTCTGTCAACCGCCCGATAGATGCTGGGATGTTACCATCGAAGTTGTTGCCTTCGAGGCTCAGCTCTCGAAGCCGAGACATGCGGTGAATGTCATTGGGGATTGCACCATGAAAGTAGTTCTGTGAGAGAACAAGAACTTCCAGCTTGGAACAGTTGTAGAGGGCTCTCGGGAACTCCGTTGAGTGGAAACTGTTATTATAAACATCAAATGTTGTGAGGTTCTTGAGGTTGCAGATGAAGGGTGTGACTGTTCCATTGATGTTATAATCTCGAAAGGATAATCCAATGATTGAGGCATTGGAGCAAGTGATCTCAGGCCAGGAACAATGGGAGGAGGAGTTTGTTGGAATCCAGTGTTTGAGAGATTCTGGGTTTCCCCAAAGTTTTTTTAGGTTTAGTAGGATTCCTTGTTCTTGAGCACTGAGCTGGGAGTTGACATGGCTAAGAAAGTGGAAAAAGGTACTGATGTAGATAGAGATATGGAGAAATATTAGAGTTGTTTTCTTCATTACTTGAGGTTGAGTTGCTTTGCTTCTTGCTCTGGTCTGAACTCTGATCTCAACAATGAGCTAATAAACACATGAAATTCAAGAAAGATAAGAAAAAACACACCCGATGGTGGGATGTTCAAACTTCCAATCAAGAAAAATTCAAAGAGCATAACATTTGCTTATTTTTCGGGGAAAGCTCATTTGTTGACCAATAATTGCAAGTTTAGTCCAACATCTTTGCTGAGATGATACAGTTATGTTGGCTGGAACTTTTCATCCCTATTAAGTAAATAAGAAACAAAACAAAGGATTCTTAAAGAAAAAAATCGTTTTTAAAACAAGATTAGTAGATTTACTCATGTGTTTAGAACCAAGAGGATAGTTTGCTAAGAACTAACTATCTCCCTCTTCTTTCTTTCTTTCTTTTTTTCTTTTGTCTTTTTTTTTTTTTTTTTTTTGTGTCGTGATTGACTTTGGAACCCATAAGAGAGTGTTTAACATGATTGGTATATGCTTCAAATCTTTGTTTTCATAGAAAAACTCAATTTTGTGGTATATTTGTTCCTCTAGTCACTTGAGAGCTTTGACTTTTAAATATAGCAGCCAAATCTTATTTAGCATAAATTATGTTTACATGTCAAGTGGGGTAGTTAAAATAAGAAAAATGATTTGTGAAAGTTTAGGTCATAAAGATTGTGTACAAATCCTTCAAAACATAAGTTGTAGAGAGGTCAAGAATTTTTGCACCATAAAAGTAGTTCTATAAGAGGTGTAGAAATTCCCACATGGAAGGGTTGTAGAGAACTCTCGAGAACTCCATTGAGTGGAAACTATTATTATAAACATCAAATGTTATGAAGTTCTTGAGGTTGCAAAGAAAGGGTGAGATTGTTCTATAGATGTTATAATCTCGAAAGGATAATCTAATGATAGAGCCATTGGAGCAAGTGATCTAAGGCCACAAACAATGGGACAAGGAGTTTGTTGGAATCCAATGTCTCAGAGTTTTTTCAGGGTTAGTAGGATTTCTTTTTCTTGAGCACTGAGCTGAGAGTTTGCATGAATGAGAAAGAAGGAAAAGGTATTGAGGTAGAAAGAAAAATGGATAAATATTAGAGTTGCTTTTGTCATTGTAGGGATTGATTTACTTTGGCTCTGGATCTAATCTGAATTCTGATTTCAGTAATGAGCTAATCAACAGATGAAAATATGACTGTAAATCTAGATATGGATCCGGATACCTGATTATAACCGGATCCATATCCAGGTTTTGAAAACCAGGCGGATAACCGCCTGGGTAAATCATGCCAAAACCAGGACGATAATCTAGTTTAATTCCGGAAATCTTAGTTGTAATTGGATATCCGGGTTTATTATTATTCTTTTTTCGCTCTTTTTTTTTAAGTCATTTTGATACTTTTGAAAGGCTTTTTTTTTTTTATAGGACTTTATGTTTATTATTTTACATGAAACGAATATTTTTATAGACATTTTTTTAACTTTAAAGCTATTAAATTCGAACAAAGACCTTACCTGGTGAGTTTTGCGGCAGCAGCTGGGGGCTGGAGTCCTGGTTTTGCAACGATTGATTGGCTTGAGTTGACTCAGATAGCACCGTTGGCTTTTTAACAGGAGTACTTGAATCAACCACTGGAGAGAGAGTGTGTGTGAGAGAGATATAGAGAGAGAGTGTGAGAGAGAGAGAGAGAGAGAGGGAGGGTTGAGTTTCGAGTAGGTGTCTTGGCATGGGCAAAGCTTTATATAGAAAATTAGGAGGGAGCGATTTTTAACATTTTTGTTTATTTTCTCTCGACACAGGTAAAGGTTTTGTTGGAATTTAATAGCCTTAAAACAAAGAAAAAAAGGACCCGATTATGGATTACCTGGGTTAATACCGGATTCGTAGTTGGATTCAGATTTATAGAATAATACCCTACCGTCTGGATCAATTTGGACTGAAAATTCTGGATTTCGGATCGGATAAAAAAAATCTAGTATGCATGTACACCCCAAAATGAAAACTCGACAAAGATGGGAAAAAAATATGAGCAGTTCTAACCTATCACCTAAAAAATATCTTTAAATATCTTTAAATATTTTTAAAAAATAAAAAAATGCTAATATATTAAAAATTATTTCCTTAATTATTATATAAAACAATTTTAAAAAATAAGGTTTATTAAAAAAAAAGTATTCTTCTCATCAGCTACTGTAGTTGTTCTCTTCTTACACCCTATTTCTTATGTGGATTTTTTTAAATCTTTTTCTCTATCTCTTCTTTCTATTAACAAAAATGATAAGGGATATGATGAGATGAGAGAGAATTTGAGGAGAGAGCTTGATGAGAGAAAGGTCCCATGAGATGAGAGAGAGTAAAATGATGGATAAAAATGACAAGAAAGAGAGAGGGGTATGATGAGGAAAAAAGAAAAAAGAAAAAATTAAAAAGAATTTGAAATGAGATATTGAGGGAGTCAATTAGATGAGAGAAAGTTTGAGAAGAGAGAGAGCCTTAGGAGAGAGAATGGTCCAATGAGATTGAGCTGAGGAAAGAGAGAGAGTTGGATGAAATTGAAAAGAGTTGAGGAGAGAGAATGAAATAATGGATTGTTTTGTAAGAAATGTGGGGTGTGGGATATCTACAGTGGTTGATTCGTATAATTACTCATTAAAAAAAAACACATTAAATGGTGGAACGTCGAAACATCAAATCAAGGAAAACTCAAGGAACCTCACGTTTGCAAATTTTTCAAGGAAAAAATTTTCACAATCTTCCAACATTCTACATTTTATATTTTTTTTTAATTTTTATTATTTTATCTTTTATCAAATATTTAATATATAAATAATGGATAAAAGAATTAAATTAATTTAAAAAGAATAAATTCAAAAAAAATATTAAAAAATTAAAAAAAAAATATAGAATATTAGGAGATTGTATAGCATTCATCCTTAATTATTAAGTTAAAAGAATTTATTCTTTTCAAAAAAAAAAAAAAAACAAAAGGAGCGGGATCCCCCCTATCATTTTCCAATTTTCCAATGTGGAAAAGGGAAGAAACGTCAAAGAACTCCAACGGGCCCAACCCCACTCGGGTCACTCGTGTATTAGACTTTGACTCGTTTGGATGATGTGTTCGTTGTATCCGCACTATCCCGTGAACTTCACGACTATGAGTACGATATCCAGCGGAGCAACACATTCTCCTTCATTCATTGGATAGCGTCATTCTTTTTTCCACTTCCAATAAAGCATTGATACTGACCTGATCTTTTTAGTCAAGGTAGATGCTTTCCACGACAAAGAAATGATACAGTAGTCATATAATTATTTTAAAAATAATAATCCTATATATTATATTACTATTCTATTTATATCTTATTATATATAATATAATATATTTATTATTATTTGATGATAAATAAATATATAATAAATAATTATTTAATAATAATAAATATATCACATCTTACTTAATAAAATATAAGTAAAATAATAGTATGATATATAGAATTTTTCTTTTAAAAAATATATATAATATTTATATAAAAAATTAATTTTTTAATTCAACTTTTTTTAAAAATAATTATATAATATTTATATATTCTACAATTATATGTAAAATTACACCGCAGTAGCCCATCAGTTAAAGACCCAGATACAAAAGGATTTTTCAAATTTTAATTTTTTAAAAAAATATTATTCGAAATCAAATTAAATATCTTTAAATCATCTGGAACATATGCCATTTAAATGTTTTATTTAATCATTATCTACCTATAAATCAACACAAAAATTATTATAAAAATATATATATATTCAATTAAATTTCAAATTTATTATTTATTTTCAGAAATTTTAATATAGAACTGATTTAAAAAAATTATTCTATTTAATATATATAAAATTGCTTTAAAAACAAAGGAAAAAAAAAAAAAAAAAGACCCGAATACAGATTAACTGGGTTAGTAACCGGATTTGTAATCGGATTCAGATGAATAGAATAATACTTTACCGTCGGGATCCAATTTGAACGGAAATTTCTGGATTTTGGGTCAGAAAAAAAAAAAAAAAAAAAAAAAAAATCTAGCATACATGTACACCCCAAAATGAAAACTCGAGATAGATGGGAAAAAAAACACCAGCAGTGCTGGTCTGCAGCCCAGCACAAATGTGTTTTTAATTTTTTATATTTTATTAAATATCTTTAAATATTTTAAAAAAATAAAAAATATATCAATATGTTAAAAATTATTTTATTAATTATTAAGTAAAACAATATTTGAAAAAAAAAATTTAATTTGAGGGGTGGTAATTTAGTAGGGTACACTTGGACGATATGGTAGATTTATTCAAAATAACACATCAAATTCGGAAAGGGCTTTGCTATATACAGTCGCCACACGTAGTCGGCGTGCAGTCGGCTGTACGGAATGAATAAAAAAAAATTATAAAAAAAATTTTTTATATTCAAGAGGACCTACATGAATTATAAAAAGTTATAAAAAGAATTTTTTTTTTCATGTAGGTCCCGTATTAATTTTTTTTTTACAGCCGACTGCATACCGACTACATCTTCCGACTGCAAAAAATATTTCTCATTGGAAAACGTCTAAACGTCAAATCAAGGAAAACGTTTCTGCAAATTTTCCAACGTGAACAAGGGAAGAAACGTCAAAGAACCCCAACCCCACTCGTGTATTAAGACTTTGACTCGTTTGGATGATGTGTTGGTTGTATCCGCACCATCCCGTGAACTTCACGACTACGATATCCAGCGAAGCAACACCTTCTCCTTCATTCATTGGATAGAGTCATTCTTTTTTCCACTTCCACTAAAGCATTGACACTGACCTAATCTCCTTAGTCTAAGCCGATGCTTTCCGCGACAATAAATGATATATATCAGTCCCTGTCGTATAATTATTCAAAAAAATTAATAATAATATATATAATATTTATATATTAAAATTAATTTTTTAATAATAAATTTTACTCTTTTTTAAAATTATTATATAAAATTTATATATTTTATGATTATACATAATATTACTCTTTTATAATTATAATTAAATAAATTAAAATTAGAAAAGTCAGATATGACTATTACACAAAAATTAAAAAAATATAAGGATGTATTTGCCTCTTTCTTTGTGCCATCATGGCATGTATAAAGGTTACTCACCGGCAGTAGCCCATCAGTTAAAGATCAAGATACAAAAAGCTTTTTCGAAATTTTTTTTTAAATATTATTCAAAATCAAATTAAATATCTTTAAATATGAAACATATGCCATTTAAATGTTTTATTTAATTATTATCTAAACATAAAATCAACACAAAAATTATTAATTATTATCTAAACATAAAATCAACACAAAAATTATTATTAAAAAATAAAATTTCAAATAAAATTTCAAATTTATTATTTATTTTCATAAATTTTAATATAAAACTGATTTATAAAATAATTATTCTATTTTATCTCTCATTATCTAAACTTGCCACGTTGCAATCTCTTGTTGGTCAATGTAATTTCTATTGATACCAATGGATGGAGAAATTTACGAGGGTCCTATCTCCAAAAAATGTGTACCACATAAAGAGCGTTGTGACTAAATATATATCATACAAATATCTAGATGAAAGTAAGCCATAGCACGAAGGTGTCTAGTCAATGGCAGAACTAGGAATTCTATTTTGGGGGCATATTGATGTATGCAATGACTTATGCACAGTGGTGGAACCACCTTTAGCTTAAGGGGGCCATGACTCTCAAATTTATGGAAAATTTAAAATACCTCTAAGATTCTAAGATCTTATTCAATATAGTTCTATAAATGTAGAAAATGGCTCATCCCAAAAAATTCATAATCTCAATATATTTTTTAAAATTTTATAAAATTTCAATATACTTAATAATGTTTCTTTGTAATTTTTCTCTTATACTTCTTAAATTTTGTATAACTTCTATATAATATATATTTTTAAGGATGTGGTCTCACTAAAATTAAATAAAAATTAATCAGAAAAATAATAAACTTATTAATATGGATCTCAAAACTTTTTGTTATACAGTAATAGGTTTCTTAAATGTATGGAGTCCAAATTAAAATTAATACAAGAAAAATCATTTAAATGTGATAATCTATATAAAAAAATAGTTGAAAGGTTTTCTTTTCTAGACTTCATTAAGCAAAAATAAATAAAAAATTATTTAAGGTTTCAATTATAACATTTTCTTTAATGTAACACAAAAATATCTAGATTTTACACAAAACATAATTAGCTTACATACTATAATAAAAGATTACTTTCAAAAATACCACTTGATAGTTTTTATGAAAAAATTAAATTATAAATATTTCATTATACAAATAATAATAGATGGATATTATTTTATCGTAAAAAATCTGAAACATATATTAAGCTGTACTTATAGAATCTTATTTCTACGTATATGTAGCAAATTATCGAGATCCTATAGTTTTATATGTAATAATGTTTTTATGATTTTTTAAATTTTTATTTATTTCACGTAAATGTGATACACGGTAAAAAAGTTGGTGCCTCAAAGAAATTAATGGTTCTGCCACTGCATATGCAATGACGATAATGCTTGCATTCATGCCTATGTATGTATATATATATTATACATTTTATTATTTGTAATTATAAAAAACACATTATAAACGTAATTTAATTTCATATTCCTTCAATTTAGAAGAAATATTTTTTTGATTGTATATTTTTTAACTCATATTTCCAAATTTTTCAATTTTTGGTGGTAAAGTTTTGTTTTTTTGTTTTTTGGTTCTTTTTTATTTTTATTTTATTTTTTATATGTATGTATACTCATTTTTATATTTTGGATACAAAAATTATGAATTTTAAAAAATAGAGAACCGTTTTCTCATACTTTTAAGAAGACTCAAGAATTTTATATTGTATTAGAAGAAAAGTTTCATATTTTACAAAGATTTCAAGAAGTTTTTAAATTTTTAAGGATCAATATTATTTTTTATCAAATTTTATTTGAATTTAAATAATAATAATTATGCTCTTTTGGGAGGTTAGGGTGTCCATGTTCCCTTTTTCATCTTTCTGTTACTGTAGCACTTAATTTTTATTTTTATTTTTTAAATAGTGCCTTTTCACTTTCAACACACATTTTAGACTATTCTAGATTAAGATGTTTGTACTTTCATTTATTTTTCCTCGTTAAAGAGAATGCAAACAGTTTGCTTTTTTATGTTACTTCCTTTTGGCATATCGAACTAGCAAGAAACCCTAACACTTCTGGGTATAACAAAACAATTTGGTCAGCCTTCATTTAAGTAAAAATGAAGAACAAACGTGAAAAGACCGAGGCTCTGTTTGATTTTATAGATGATCTCAATCTATCTCATTTTAACATCCAAACACCATTCAACATAAACATTTTTTAATCTCATATTTTCAACATTTTTTTATCTAATTATTACAACCTTCCTAACTTCCAAACAAAATACAAAAGAAAATTTAAAATTTTCAAATATCAAAATAAAAATAATATTAAAAAACTATATTGTAATTATATTTTAACTTTATAATATTTTTATTCAATTTTTCTCTTTCATTTCTCAAAATTTCATAAAACATTTTAACTCAAACCATTTCATTACTATTAATAGATTTCTCATCTTATCTTATTTCATCTATTTAATTAAATGAGGTATGAAACTAGATACATTTTTGAATAAAATAATCCGAGAAATGTGAACTTTCAAAACAGGCAATACCCAACACCCAAAGCAATGGCTACGCCTTCGCCCCTCCATTGCATCCGACCACCCATATTTATAAAACATTTCCCACAAAAGAAGCAGAATCTCCCCCTAAAGAAACCACCTCCACCTTGCAACCCACAGGGGAACGTTTAATATGATTCGTGCGTGCTTAAAATCCTTGTTTTCATCGAAAAACTCAAATTTGTGGTGTTTTTGTTCTTCTAGTCACTTGAAAGTCTTGATTTTTAAATATAGTAGCCAAATTGAGCTTGTTCAGCATGAATTGTGTTGAAATGTCAAATGGAGCAGTTAAATAGAAAAAATGAATTGTGTAAGTTTAGGAGGTGAAAGTTCCGAACAAATTCTTTACATCCACCTAAAAAATAAATCTTTTCTTTTTAATGATAAGTTATTCTCTTTTTCAAAATACCTTTATCTAATGATTCTTTAAGATGAAAAACAAAATTTGAAACTTGCCTCAACGTGAACAAGGGAAGAAAGAGGAATAAGTTTACTATCAATTTAGGCAAGTCATCATTCAAATTATTGAAAAATTATATATTTTTTAAACATTAAAATCAGAAGTTAAAAAATTTATATGATTTCACATAGTATCAAAGTAGAAATACTAAGTTTGAACTCTAACTCTTCACTCTACTTCATTTATTAAATATTCTACATATTGGACTCATTCATTGATGGGGAGTGCTAAAATATAATATAAATAATATAATCTGCATCTTCCCATCAGCTCTAGATTTTTTTGATAAGTAGTGATTTCACATTTTAATATTTTAAAATAAAAAATTTGATTTAATAGGATTTTTTGGTACTTTTTGTTTTGTTGAATTTATAGGTGGAGTTTTATCTTTTTAAGGGGAAAATGAGATCAACTGAAATTCTTTAGTAGTTTGAGAACATGGCAAAATTGCTTTGTTTTTTTCCCTGTCGATCATGATGTCATATATTTTTCAGGAATGGGATTGTGGTCAGAATTTTATCTATTTAATTATTTTGAATGAGTAATACTATATATAGTCGTGAAGTAAGCAAGTATTGTGCAATCGCTTTAAAAAAAAGTGAGATCCACTATTAAAAAAATTAATTTTCTTTTCATGTGAATTTCATATTTATTCTTTTTTTTAAGTAATTGCGAGACACTTACACACTCATCATGACTACAAGTATCATTTCTCATTTTGATAAGTGGAATTGTTGTTAGGAAAAGTTACTTATATCCAATGGAAGCAACTCCTTCATCTATTGGGATTCTAGATAGCTTCATTTTTTCCACAACCACTCATGCAAGCAGTCAAGCTACGATCTCTTTAGTCAATGGCCAATGCTTTCCACAACCTCCATGAAATGGTTTGGAATCAGAAAAACCAAGATATGATTATTAAAACAAAGATAAAGTACATCATTAATGTATTTGCCTCTTTCTTGATGCTAACATGGCATGATGGTTATATGACCTTTGCCCTCAGTAGAGCCCATTAGTAAAGATCCAAAGAAAAGCATTTTGGTCAGGTTTGGAAATTTAAAATTCTCATCTCAAATTCAAAATTCTCATCTTATCATTACACATTTCTCAAATTCTCATACAAAATATAATAAATAATTCAACTTTTTCAAATCTCAATCTAACTTTTTCAAATCCCAATACAATAATATTACTAAAACTAATATTTTAAACTCTCATCTCAAACTCAAAATTCTCATTTCTACTCCAAAACCTCTAATTGCCTTAGACAAAAGCACAGTTAAAATCACATATTTTATCTTTTGCCTATTCCTTTTAAAAGAGATTCCCGCATGAGATTATCTATCTATTAGCTAAAATAATAATAAGATATTATTAATTTTTTTATAATTTTTTTTTCTAATTTTTTTTTCTAACATTTTTTAATTCAAATCCATTGTAAATTGTATGAACCCAAGCACTTATATACATATATATATATATATATATATATATATGTATGTATGTAAATAATAATTAGCGGTGCAATTGCTATGTAGCAATAAAATGAGAGATTTTTTCATTTGGATTTTGCCTCTTCCAATGTAGACTATTTTAAGGGACTGCTAGTCAAATATTAGTTTGCATTTATATTTGGCTAAACCAATGAGAATGTTCTAGGATAACCATATTTAGTTTTCCTATTTTCTAAGTTTTTATTCCTACAAAGTTATTCAAAATAAAATAAAATATCTTTAAGTCTGAAAAAATATTTTAGCTAAAATTTTCATCCAATCATTATCTAAATTTAAAAATCAAAATAAAAACTATTCTTTTAAAATACATATTCAAACAATTTTCAAATTTTGCTATGCATTTTTCAATAGAAAATTGACTTCAAAAGAATATTTAAAATTTTCCACTCCTTTCAGAAAACTTATTGAATATTATATCTAAAAAACTTCTCAAAAAAACTTTGGCATTTGAGGATTTCTACCCCTAAATTCTAATCACCTCCATCTCTTCTCTCTTGCAAGTGTAAGACTATGGCTCTAGTGGACGATTGCAAAACACGCCTTAGCAAGATTAATTGGAAATAACACTAGCAAAGATACCCAAAAGATGCAGCCTTTTCTGCCAAGCACAAACTGGAAATCAAGAACCACTATTCAAGATCACCACCAGCTCCCAACAACAAATCTAATTAAACTAAATAATTTTGCAACCAATCAAAGTCCAAAATACAACATTGGAAGATGCATTAATTTTGATAAGTAACACTTGTTCTCATTGGAAGAGCTTGAAAATTGGCAATATATCAAAACTCAGAAGCGTGTCGAGTTGGTTCTGGCATAATAGTGTCGTACAATATTGCTTTCTGGCTAGAACTACAAGTTCTTCAAGTTCGTATGCTCGAAGAGGAGGTGACAAGAACTCTGTGGGAAGAACTAGAAAAGCTCTTCCTCGGTTGGTTTCAAATACAGATAAAGAAGCAAAAGGGTTGGAGAGAGGAACATCTATAAAGACAAGTCGAAGTTCTTGGTTGGAATTTGCGATTAGTTTTTGAGGGAAGAATAGGAAAAAAAAATTGGAGGAAGCAACAACATTTGAAAATGCCAGTTCTTCTTGGAAGGTGGCAGGGGACAATTTTGTGAGGAAAAGTGATCAATTGGTAGAAGGGTGTGAAGAAGCTAGGAATATAATAGACAAGACAGAGGATCGGCAAAGTGGTTTTGTTCACAGAGATGGAGATTTTGAGGAAGATATATGAAGGAGAATAAGAAGACGAATTAAGGGTCATTGATGATTTGAGATGGGATAAGATTAGGCATAGGTCCAAGCAAATGGTTGATGTAAATGATGGACTTGAGAAACCTGTGGTAAAAAGATGGAATAAACTAGAAAATTGGGGTAGAAAGACATGGAAAGAGGGTACTGAATTAAGAGTTCCTAAAATGTTTGGAGAAGGGATCTATGGGGTTGGTCCAGTTTTGGCTGCTTTATCAGTTCAAAGAAGAGATTTTTATGTGACGTTGTACCTCCAAGAAGGTTAGTATTTGAGTAATAATAATGGGAAGAAGAAGGACAAAAGGGGGTTTGAGAAAGTTTTGAGGTTGCTTGAAAAAATTGGGCTAAGCATAAAGGAAGCATCAAAGCATAATCTCAATATGGTGGTTGATAACTGCCCCCATAAAGGTCTCGTGCTAGATGCTTCTCCATTGGAGATGGTAAAAATAATGGAGTTGGACCCTGTTTCTGTTGAGGAAGATAAAGGTTCTCTTTGGGTAGGTTTGGATGAGGTCATAGATCTTCAGAATTTAGGGGGCAATCATTAGGCCAGCTTACTTCTTTGGAGCTCCAAGGGTGATATCACAACCCAATGGATTGATATTAGTTGTCCTTGTACTACTAAATTGAATTTCAACCTAGCATAATCATTAACTTTCAATCTAATTTTAATAGGAATGAGAAATGTCTTTTTTTCTATTTTACTTGGAAGTACATGGGTTCAGTAAAAAACCAAATAGAGCTCTTCTAGTAAAACAAGTATGTAGAATGATACAGGATCCCCACTCCCTAGTCTCTCGAATTTTCAAGTAGAAAGACTTCCCAAACTGTGATGTAATGGATGCTAAGCTGAAAGGATCACCATCTTTTATATGGAGGAGCCTTTGGTCGAGCTTGGGGCTATTAAAGGAGGGGTTGGTCTGGAGGGTGGGTAATGGAAGAGGCATAAGAATTTAGAAGGATAAGTGGCTTCCAAGGCCTATGACCTTCCAGGTTCAGGCTCCTATCAACACTTTGGATATTGAAACCAGAGTGGATGCTTTGATTGATGAAGATAGTAGTTCTTGGAAGATAGACCTAGTGGAATCAATCTTTAAGGAAGAAGAAGCAAAGCTCATCTATTCTATACCTAGAGGGTTTACAAGTAAGCTCGATAGCACCTAAGGTGCATGTCCTCTTTGCATTCCAAGCAGAAATCTCTGCTCTTCACAGAGCCATGGATTTTTGTATTGAGCTAGGACTGAATCAAGTAATTTTAGAAGGAGATGCCGAAGTTGTCATAGATGTAGTCACTCCCAAAAGTGTAGATAACTCGTGGCTTGGCCAGGAGATAGAGGACTTGCAGCAATTGATGAAGCTTCATCCTGCATGGAGACTTTCTTTTTTATACAGGTCTGCAACAATGTTGCCCGTACAGCAGCAAAACTAGCTATAAAGGAAACTAGTGAAAAAGTATGGCTAGAAAAATGTGTTTAGACGTAAGACCTTTGGTTTTAGCTATCATGGGAGTGCCCATGGGTTTACAGTTGGTCATTTGGGCACAATCTAAAATGTTAAGAGCATATTTAGCTTAGGTCAAGGTTAGGCCATCTGAGGTCTGAGTGATCTGAATACCCAAACAATAGTAGAGAGGTCCTAAATCTTTCATGGCAAATTGACTACTAATTGTTGAAATAAATTCATGAAGGAAATTAGTTGAAGAACCAGTGAGTAAAATATAGTCAACATATAAGAATAATATATGACAACCATACAACTAAAACCTTAAGTAAGTAAACAATTACTGAACTTATGGAAACATGCACATGGTGCTTGTTTTCAAACATACAAAGCTTTATTTAATTTACAAACATGAGAAGGGTGAGTGCGGTGGATAAAACCTGGAGGTTGTTCCATGTAGACAGATTCATGGAGGTCACTGTGGAGAAAGACATTATTAACATCCAACTGGAGAATGTCCCAACGATTGATCAGTGCAATAGTGATAACAGTCTAAATAGCGGTTGGGTGGATTATTAGGGAGAAAGTCCTATTTGATGAAAACCTTTTGCCACTAAACAAGCTTTCAAGAGATCAAGGCTTCCATCTACTTTGAGTTTGGTTTTAAAAATCCACTTGCAACCAATAATAGCCATGGAGGAATCATAAGGGACAAGAGTCCAAGTATCATTAGCATACAAGGCTTTCAGCTCATCAAGCATAGCTTAGGACCAACCAGGGTGATTAAGGGTAAAACAGATAGTTTTAGGCTCTTTGGGTTTGGTAGAGGTATCATGGAGGTTTACATATTTGGAATTGGGTTTATGGATACCAGTACGGGATTGAGTAATCATTCTGCGTTCAGCGGGCCGTGGAGGGGGTTGGGGAAGGAGATGGAGATGGAGGAGTAGGAGGAACAATACTGTCGGGAGTGGGTAGGGTAGTGAGGGGAGGGTTTGGGTTAAGGGCTGGAGGAGTTAAGTGTTGTGGTAAGGGAATAGTTAATTCATGGAGAGGGGAGGGAGGAGTGGGTGAAGATGGAGCTGAGGGAGGTGTAATCTAGAGATCAAAAATAGATAGAGTCGGGTTAGTGGGTGGAGGAAGATGAATGTTCCCAGGATGTTTATAAGGAAAAGTAATTTCATAAAAAACAACATGGCGAGAAATGTAAGTATGACGGGTAGAAGCCTGTTAACATTTGTAACCCCAATGTTGATCATTGTAGCCTGAAAAGACACAGGGTAAGCTTTTGGGATCAAATTTATTTTTCTTGGTGTCCCATGTGTAGGGATAACATTTGGAGTAAAAAACATGCAAAGAACTATTATCAGGAAAACTGTCATCAAGAATTGAAAAGGGTGATTGTAAGGCAAGAATAGTAGTGGGAAGGCAATTAATTAAAAAAGTAGTCGTCGTAAAGGCTTCAAGCCAAAAATGTTTTGGAACACTACTGTGGAAAAGTGTGACGCCCCCAAATCCCCATGCACGGACACGGGGAAATCGAGACGTCTAGATGGGGACAACCCGGGTCACCACCCTAACGACAAGTGCCAAGTGTGTGCAAAAGCAACATATGTGCACAAAGAAACACGCAGCAGATAACGAAAGTCATATAACTAAGTACTAGAATTTTTTTTTTCTTAACATAATACAAGCTGTTTAAAACATACATAAATAAAATATTACAAGATACAAATATAGTTTAAACCAAACTATAAAGCATGACTTCGACTCAAAACTCTGGCGGAGCAGCATCCTCGGGCTCAGCCTCCTCCTCCTCCTCGAACCCTGCACCAAAATCTACGGAACCAAAAATGGTACCGCAGGTAAGTAAAATCCAAACACCACCAGATAAAAACATATAAAACTCAAACAATATGCATGAAGTATGCCCAATGCACAAAACCCATAAAAACATTTTTCCACGCACGCCAAAAATCCCATTTGGCCCAAAAACAAATCCTTTCCAAATATCACGCCAAAAGTCACATTTGGCCTATATCCATCTCAAACCATTATCCAATTTAATCCGTATGTATGACCTCCCCTAGGGGTCATCCGCACACCCTGGCTCCAGTGCCACACCGCAGAGTACCACCACGCATGTGACACCTAACGAGCGATGCCCAGTTCCGCGCCCCGCACGTTCGTAGCCAAGCATCCTCTAGCCCTTGCCAGCGAAGGGCCACAGAGTCGGTGCATAGAGCGATGCCTAGTTCCGCGCTCGGCGAATTCGTAGCCAAGCATCCCCTAGCCCCCGCTCCCGTCGTCGCCCAGCGACAACCCAGGGGACATCACTCAGTTTATTCCACTCCTGAGTGACCAGAGGAGCTCCACCGAGATAATACCCCATCCCGGCTTGGGGTCGTGATACACAAGCACCCGTAAGTCCATTTACGCCAATAAATAGGCTTTTCTCAATTAAACAAAAACACACGTGCATGCACCATGTAAATGCAATATCAATGCAAAAAAATAACCAACCAACATAAATCAATAAAACAAACAACTCCATCCTCCATCCATCCGACCCCCGAACTCCTCGGACTCAGTCCGGAATCAACCAACCAGCAGATAAAATAATTGAATGAGCAATATATATTTAAATCTGAAAATAGGGTTTGGAAAATACTTACAGCGCTATATGGTATTTTTAGAAAACACTCGGCGTTGCAAACGGAAGAGAAAAAGCAACGTAACAGTGAAAATTCACTGTGGCCGTGGGTTGTAAAATACCCACTTTTGAACGGGGACAAATCAGGGCTTGGGATTGATAGGGAATGGTCTAAGGATGATTATGAAGCTATTGGAAGTGGTGGTTGGCCGTGGGTGGCGGCGGAAATGGAGGTTGATGGCCGGATTTCCCAAAATGGAAAGTTAGCTCGTGGGAGCTGTTCCGGTGACTATTGGAGGCCGAAAATGGGTGGGTTAGGACGGCAAGAGACCGTTGATGAAGTGGTGAAGAGGTGGTGGCCGGAGGTGGAGGGACGGGGCCGGATCTGGGCAAAATCCGTGGGGCTTCAAGGGCGTTTTCCGGCCAAACGGCTGGCCGGATGGGGCTGGGATTCGGTGGGGTGGTGCGCCGGAGGGAGGGGCTTCGACCGGTGGGGGTGGTGTGCCGCACGGTGGCCGGACGATGGTGGGTTGAGGGGTGAGGTGGCTTACGGCGTGGGTGAGGAGAGAGAGAGGGTCGACGGAATGCGGGAAGAAGAAAAAGAAAAGGAAGAAGAAAAGAAAAAGAAAAAGAAAGAAGAAAAAAAAGAAAAGAGAAAAAGGGAAAAAGGAAAAAGGGAAAAAGAGATGTAGGAAAGAAATGAGATCCAATCCTCACTCCGGGAAAATAAAATAAAACCGCCGAAAACGATATTAAAAACCGCAAAACGACTTAATAAATAAAACACAACATCAAATAAATTAAAAAATCAATTTTAAAACGCAATAAATTAAAATAAATAAATTAATATATTAATTAAAATAAAAACAACCCTTCAGTGAAAATACTCGCGAAAGCGGGTCATCACATCCCCCCCTTAAAAACAAATTTCGTCCTCGAAATTTGCAGGATCAACCCCCAACTTAAAACAAGCCACATAAAAACACATAAACCAGCTGTGACCAAGATTAAGATACATACCTTCATTATACAAACAAGTACGGGTACTGCTCCCTCATGTCCGCTACTCGCTCCCAAGAGAAGTCTTGAGCTAACGGATCTCCCCAAGCCACCTTAACCAGAGGTATCGTCTTGGACCTCAACTGTTGCTCCTTCCAATCCATGATTTGCGACGGAACAACCTCATAAGTGAGATCCGGTTGCAACTGAATACCATCTAGGTCGACGAAGCGTGGCTCTTGCTGTCCAAAGCTCTTCTTCAGGGATGATACGTGGAAGATATCATGAATATCCCCAAAATATTCTGGCAAAGCAACTCTATAGGCGACAGACCCTACCTTCTCCAGAATCTGAAAAGGGCCGACATACCTCGGATCCAACTTCCTCTTCTTACCAAAACGCTTAACACCTCTCATGGGAAAGATTTTAAGGTAAACCCAATCACCAACTTCAAAAGATAACTCTCTCCTCCTGGTATCAGCGTAACTTTTCTGGCGACTCTGAGCTGCCGCCATTTTATCTCTGATGATCCGGACTTGGCTTTGCATCTCTTGAATTATTTCGGGTCCAATTATCCTACTCTCCCCGACTTCATCCCAACACAAGGGCGACCTGCACTTTCTCCCATAAAGAGCTTCATAGGGAGCCATCTGAATGGTCGCATGGAAGCTATTATTATATGCAAACTCGATGAGCGGCAAATGGTTTTTCCAACTCCCTTGAAATTCCATGACACATGCTCGCAACATGTCTTCAAGGGTCTGAATCGTGTGCTCTGATTGGCCGTCTGTCTGCGGGTGATATGCAGTACTGAACTTCAACTTAGTACCCAAAGCTGCCTGCAAACTCTTCCAGAACTGCGACGTAAACCTTGGGTCTTGATCCGACACTATACTCTTTGGTATGCCGTGCAGCCGCACTATCTCCTTAACATACAAGCGGGTCAACTTACCCAAGGAGTCAGTGTTATTAACAGGCAAGAAATGAGCACTTTTCGTTAACCGGTCAACAATCACCCAAACAGAATTTTTCCCACTAGGCGTTCTCGGCAAATCCACTACAAAGTCCATCGTGATGTCATCCCATTTCCACTCAGGAATAGGGAGGGGTTGGAGCATACCTGCAGGTCTTTGATACTCGGCCTTCACTTGACGGCATGTGTGACATTTCTCAACATATAAGGCAATATCCTTCTTCATTCCATCCCACCAGTAATTTTTCTTCAAGTCCCGATACATCTTTGTACTGCCGGGATGAACTGAATAAGGGGCCACATGAGCTTCTGTCATGATCCGCTCCTTGAATTCTGAATCTTTGGGGACCACTCTGCGATCTCGGAACCAAAGTATCCCATCTTTATCCATGCTATAATGCAATGGCCCTCGAGATTTTCTGACTCTTTTTCTGATATTCAGCAGCTTCAGATCCTTCCTTTGAAGAGTCTTCAATTCTTCAAAATCAGTTACCTGAATATCAAGAACTGAAGATAAAATCTCTTCTTGCTACGAACTCTCAATAAGGAGCCTTCTCATCCCACAAGCAACGAATCCAATTCTGACGGCTCGGCTTCATCTTCCAAGTGTGACTTTCGGCTCAAAGCATCAGCAACTATATTAGCCTTCCCCGGATGGTACTTGATCTCACACTGATAGTCACTGATTAGCTCTAGCCATCGCCTCTGCCTCATGTTCAGATTTTTCTGGGAAAACAAATGCTTCAAGCTCTTGTGATCAGTAAATACCTCGCAAGCTTCCCCATACAAGAAGTGCCGCCAGATCTTGAGAGCAAAAACAATCGCAGCCAATTCTAAATCGTGCGTCAGATAATTCTTCTCATGGTCCTTTAGCTGACGAGATGCATAGGCAACAACCCGTCCTTCCTGCATAAGGACACAACCCAAACCAAACTTAGATGCATCACTGAAGACTACGAATGGCTTATGCAGTTCTGGGAGCGTTAACACTGGTGCCGTCGTCAACCTGTTCTTTAATTCTTGGAAGCTTCTTTCACACTTATCTGACCAAACAAATTCTGTACTCTTCCGAGTCAAAGCTGTGAGAGGTCCGGATAGGCGAGCAAAACCCTCCACAAATCTTCGGTAATATCCGGCAAGTCCCAAGAAACTCCGGATCTCGCGCACTATAGTCGGGCGCTGCCATGACAAAATGGCTTCCACCTTACTAGGATCAACAGCCACTCCATCTCGGGAAATCACATGCCCAAGAAATCTAACTTCTTCCAATCAGAATTCACACTTGCTGAGCTTGGCGTACAACTGGTGTTCTCTCAATTTCCCAAGTACCAGACGAAGATGATAAACGTGCTCTTCAACATCTCGAGAATAAATCAGAATATCATCGATGAATACTTCCACAAAGGAATCCAGATAAGGTCGAAATACTCGATTCATTAAATCCATGAAAGCAGCAGGGGCATTAGCTAACCCAAACGGCATCACCTTAAATTCATAATGCCCACACCTCAACCTGAAGGCAGTTTTAGGCACATCCTTGTCTCTGATCCTCAGCTGGTAGTATCCCGACCTCAGATCAATTTTAGAGAACACAGCTGCTCCTTGAAGCTGATCAAATAAATCATCTATCTGCGGGAGAGGATATTTATTTTTTATGGTCACCTTATTCAATTTCCGATAATCTATGTACATACGGAGGGTTCCATCTTTCTTTTTAACAAACAAAACTGGTGCACCCCACGGTGAAGTACTAGGCTGAATAAATCCCTTCTCTACCAGCTCTTGCAACTGAGTCTTCAACTTTTTTAATTCAGCCGGTACCATGTAATAAGGAGCTTTATGCACAGGAGCTGTTCCAGGTTCCAAGTCTATAACAAATTCTATTTCCCGCACAGGGGGTAGTCCGGGCAAGTCATCTACAAACACATCGGGAAATTCTTCCACAACTGGAATGTCTGCCAAAGACTTCTCCTCGGACGGCGTGGACACCATCTGAATCAATAATGCATCCGCTCCCCATGCAATCTCCCTTCTTGCTTGAATTGCCGATATAATTACCGGCTTTTCTTTCAATTTACTCCCCGCAAATTCCGGACAATCACCATCTGGAAGCTGAAAGCTAATTATCCGACTCCTGCAATTAATACTCGCAGAATATCGGTATAGCCAATCCATCTCGAGAATGATATCAAAACCCAACAACTTAAACACCACCAAATCAGTATCCAAGAACCTTCCATCAAAATTTAACGGGCATCGCAAAGCAACCTTGGAACACCACACCATTTCACCATCGGGTAGAGCCACTACCATAGACTTCAGCAACAGTTCCATGACCAAATTACACACCCGAGCAAAAGTGGAAGATACAAACGATTGTGACGCACCGGAATCAAACAAAGTGCAAGCATAAAACTCATACAAACGGACTCTTCCTGAACCAACACATTAACCCATGAAATCCAAAAAGCAAAGGAGAAACCAAATATACCCAAAAATTAAATCCATCTCAAAACTAAATTAATCCATACCTGTAATTACTCCAGCATCATGGGTCGCTGGCGCCTCATCATCCACCTCTCCGGGTGTGACAGCATAAACCCGGGCTTGCACTGCTTGTCTCCGATTGGTTCTTCCACCGTGTCTACCTCCACGGACTCCTTGAACTCTGACGGGGCATTCCCGAGCAATATGTCCCACTTGGCCGCACCGGTAACACTGGGGTCCACTACTCAGCCGGCACTCGCCCTCATGGGCTCTATTACATGCTTCACAAATTGGCACATGTCCTCCCATACGAACACTTGAGGACGTTTGAGGTCGAGTTCCGTCCGCTGAACAAATTTCTGAGGCGAACCCGAGCTGCTTCCTTCACCAGAAAAACTCCGCCTCTTTTGTCCTGGAGGGGAGCCCATACTCAGATTATTTTCTCGCTCCACAAGGGTGGCCACATCCACTAATTTCTGAAAAGTGGATATCCGATGGCTGACCACCATACGGCGTATATCAGGGTGTAGTCCCTCCTGAAAACGATCAGCTCGCATCTCCTCTGTGGCGATAAGGTGGGGAGCAAATTGCCGAAGTTCTATGAATCTCCGGGCATACTGTTCCACTGTCGCGCCCCCTTGGACCAAATTTGAGAACTCTCTTGCCTTTTGCTTCCTTACCGCTGCGGGAAAGAAGCGGTCATTAAATTCCTTCTTGAAGCGCTGCCAGGTCACAGCAGCGAAAGATCCCAATTCTGATTCCAGCATCACCCTTTTGGTATCCCACCAATCAGACGCGGTACCTTGCAACAGATAGCCGGCGTAGAGTACCTGTTGTGCCTCGGTGCATCCACACACCTCAAATGTTCTTTCCAGGTCTTTGATCCATTTTCCAGCTTGAAGTGGATCCTCTTCTCCAGTGAAGTGTGGGGTTATATGCGCCAGGAAGCGCTCATAGGTGCATCCGGCTTGCACCATGCTACTGGACCCTCCTGGGTACATCCAAGGCCCTCCCTGATGTGGCCAAGGACCTCTTGGTTGTGGCCAAAACCCTCCTTGCTGTGGACAAGGCCCTCATTGTTGTGGCCAGGGACCCCCTTGTTGTGGCCAAGGTCCTCCTTGTTGTGGCCTAATATTCTGCTGCATAAACCCCGTCATCTGCCGTATTTCTTCGGCTATGGAGTCATCCCTTGAGGTATTGTCCCGTGACTCCTGAGTAGATTTTCTTGGTCTCCTCATTTTTTCTGCCACAACACAACTCTTGACCCTCCTTTAAGAAAACAAATAAAACCATCATAAAACCAAAAAAAACAAAACCAACACCACACAGTAAGAAACAAAAGAAACCAACATGCAAAAACATAACCAAATAAATAAAAACAAGCAAACAACGAGTGCTAAGTGTGTGCAAATCCCCCAAATCCCCACGCACGGACATGGGGAAATCGAGACGTTCGGATGGTGACAACCCGGGTCACCACCCTAACGACGAGTGCCAAGTGTGTGCAAAAGCAACATATGTGCACAAAGAAACACGGAGCAGATAACGAAAGTCATATAACTAAGTACTAGAATTTTTTTTTTCTTAACATAATACAAGCTGTTTAAAACATACATAAATAAAATATTACAAGATACAAATATAGTTTAAACCAAACTATAAAGCATGACTTCGACTCAAAACTCTGGCGGAGCCGCATTCTCGGGCTCAGCCTCTTCCTCCTCCTCGAACCCTGCACCAAAATCTACGGAACCAAAAATGGTACCGCAGGTAAGTAAAATCCAAACACCACCAGATAAAAACATATAAAACTCAAACAATATGCATGAAGTATGCCCAATGCACAAAACCCATAAAAACATATTTTTCCACGCACGCCAAAAATCCCATTTGGCCTAAAAACAAATCCTTTCTAAATATCACGCCAAAAGTCACATTTGGCCCATATCCATCTCAAATCATTATCCAATTTAATCCGTATGCACCATGACCTCCCCTAGGGGTCATCCGCACACCCTGGCTCCAGTGCCACACCGCAGAGTACCACCACGCATGTGACACCTAACGAGCGATGCCCAGTTCCGCGCCCCGCGTGTTCGTAGCTAAGCATCCTCTAGCCCTTGCCAGCGAAGGGCCACGAATTCGGTGCGTAGAGCGATGCCCGGTTCCGCGCCCGGCGCATTCGTAGCCAAGCATCCCCTAGCCCCCGCTCCCTTCGTCGTCCAGCGACAACCCAGGGGACATCACTCAGTTTATTCCGCTCCCGAGTGACCAGAGGAGCTCCACCGAGATAATACCCCATCCCGGCTTGGGGTCGTGATACACAAGTACCCGTAAGTCCATTTACGCCAATAAACAGGCTTTTCTCAATTAAACAAAAACACACGTGCATGCACCATGTAAATGCAATATCAATGCACAAAAATAACCAACCAACATAAATCAATAAAACAAATAACTCCATCCTCCATCCATCCGACCCCCGAACTCCTCGGACTCAGTCCGGAATCAACCAACCAGCAGATAAAATAATTGAATGAGCAATATATATTTAAATCTGAAAATAGGATTTGGAAAATACTTATAGCGCTATATGGTATTTTTAGAAAACACTCGGCGTTGCAAACGGCGGAGAAAAAGCAACGTAACAGTGAAAATTCACTGTGGCCGTGGGTTGTAAAATACCCACTTTTTAACGGGGACAAATTAGGGCTTGGGATTGATAGGGAATGGTCTAAGGATGATTATGAAGCTATTGGAAGTGGTAGTTGGCCGTGGGTGGCGGCGGAAATGGAGGTTGATGGCCGGATTTCCCAAAATGGAAAGATAGCTCGTGGGAGCTGTTTCGGTGACTATTGGAGGCCGGAAATGGGTGGGTTAGGACAGCAAGAGACCGGTGATGAAGTGGTGAAGAGGTGGTGGCCGGATGTGGAGCGACGGCGGCGGATCGAGGCAAAATCCATGGGGTTTCAAGGGCATTTTCTGGCCAAACAGCTGGCCGGATGGGGCTGGGATTCGGTGGGGTGGTGCGCCGGTGGGGGTGGTGTGCCGCACGGTGGCCGGACGGCGGTGGGTCGAGGGGTGAGGTGGCTTACGACGTGGGTGAGGAGAGAGAGAGGGTCGACGAAACGCGGGAAGAAGAAAAAGAAAAGGAAGAAGAAAAGAAAAAGAAAAAGAAAGAAGAAAAAAAAGAAAATAGAAAAAGGGAAAAAGGAAAAAGGGAAAAAGAAATGTAGGAAAGAAATGAGGTCCAATCCTCACTCCGGGAAAACAAAACAAAACCGCCGAAAACGATATTAAAAACCGCAAAACGACTTAATAAATAAAACACAACATCAAATAAATTAAAAAACTAATTTTAAAACGCAATAAATTAAAATAAATAAATTAATATATTAATTAAAATAAAAACAACCCTTCAGCGAAAATACTCGCGAAAGCGGGTCATCACAAAAAGCATCGTCATACCAAGTTCACAAATGGTATGATGACAATGTTCTACAGTGCCATTCTATTCAAGAGTATGGGGGCAAGTAAACTGGTGAATAATGCCTGGTTGTTTTAAATGGGAGGTAAATTGAGTGTTAGCAAATTCACCTCCCCCATTGGTTTGAAATTTTTTTATTTTTTTATTGAATTGGCATTCCACAGATTTTTCAAAAAGTAAAAAGGTTGAGAAAAAATCAGATTTTTTTCAAAGAGGAATAAACCACATAAATTTCAAAAAAGCATTAACCAAACATGCATAGTAATTAAATTTGCCAATAGACATAATGGGGGCAAGGCCACACAGGTCATAATAAATTTTATCAAAGGTAGCATGAGTTAAACTAGAAAAGAGTAAAAAAGGAAATTTGCTCAATTTTGCAGGGCAACTTTCACACACAAATTGTGTTTTATGGGTGCTGGAAACTTGGATAAGATCTTTTGACTTGAGCACTTGGATTGCAGAAGCCTAAGGATGTCCTAAATGCTGATGCCATATGTCTTCAGAGGCAGTCTAGAAATGAGTTGAAAAATGTGCTTCATAAGGAGTAGATAAAGTGTAAAGATTACCCTTCTGTCATCTGCTCATCAGGACACAGTTGGTCTCCCATTCCTTAACAGCAAACCAGCACCATAAAATTCACAGTTGTAGGGACAATTACTAGTAAGTTGCTTTAGAGATAAAAATCTTTTTTGCAAGTGCTGGTACTAAAAGTACACCACGTAACTTAATTCTAGTGGTACCATTATCAATGTAAGTGTCACCAACATGGATAATAGCGTGAGTGCTACCATCGTCAATAATTACAACATTAGTACCAAAATAACAACATAAATTTTCAAGCATACTTGGATTACCTGTCATGTGGGCAGATGCTATAGTGTCTGCAATCCATTCGTTATCAGGAGAAAGAGTTTCTAATGTCATAGCGGTCAGTGCTTGAGGAATTTCATTAAACTGGAATGAGTCTGACTCTACACTCTATCTCATTTAATTAAATATTCCACATGTTGGACTCATAGTCACTGAGGTGGAGTGTTAATATATAAAATAAATAATAAAATCTACATATTCCCATCAACTCAAGATTTTTAAGCAACTGGTGATTTCACATTTTAATTTTTTTTAAATAAAAGAATTTGATTTAATAAGATTTTTTTGTATTTTTTGTTTTGTTGGTTTTATAGGTGTAGTTTTATCTTTTTAAGTGGAAAAGGAGATCAACTGAAATTCTTTAGTAGTTTGGGAACATGGCAAAATTGCTTTGTTTTTTTTCTTGTCTATCATGATGTCATATAAATTTTCAGGAATGGGATTGTGGTTTGAATTTTCTCTACTTAATTATTTTGATAAGTGGAATTGTTGTTAGGAAAAGTAATATCCAATGGGAGCAACTCCTTCATCTATTGGGATTCTAGATAGCTTCATTTTTCCCACCACCACTCATGCTAACAGTCAAACATTGACTGACTACATGTGCTGCTCTCCAATGCTCTCCACTACCTGTGATCTCTTTAGTATTACCATTATTTGTGATCTCTTTAGTCAATGGCCATTTGCCAATGCTTTAAACAACCCCCACGAAATGGGTTGGATTCGGAAAAATCAAGATATGATTATTACAAAAAGATAAAATACAATAATGATTAAAAAAAGATAAAATACAACAATGTATTTCCCTCTTTCTAGATGTTAACATGGCATGATAAAATATTGACGTTTGTCCCTAGCAAGTAGGGGTAAATTCGGTCCAGTTCAGTCAGTCTATAGGAAAATTCAGTCAGCCCATCATTTTCTCACCTCGGATTGGACCGAATTTTCTTATGGACCAAACCAAACCGTTAAGTCCTGACATTTTATCCCATTTTCATCCTAAAATATACAAAAAAAAAAAAATTATCTAATTACTTTAATTAACTATAAATAGTAGTATATATATAAATGTATGATGTATTTACATAAAATGACATAAATTATTATATGATTTATGATTTATTATTAATTCATAACATATATTATTAATGCTTGCTTGCAACTTAGGTATCTTAAAAAAATTATCAAATTAATTTAATTAAGTGTAAATAGTAGAGTATATATAAATGTATGATGTATCCACATATAATGACATAAATTATAATATGATTTATGATATATTATTCATTGATAGTATGTATTATTTAACATTTAATTATATGGTCAATGATATTAGATTATTTGAAAATTATATAATTAACTTATACAATTACTATATAAAATAATATATACTATATATAATATTTTAAAAATATATATATTGTTTGGTCGGTTTCGATCCAATCCAATTTGGTTCAAAAAACACAGACCCCTAGACCAAACCGAAATCCATTCGATCCCACAAATGGACAATTGAAACCGACTAAACAAATTTTCAATCCAGTCTGGTTGGTTTTTCTGGTCCGGACCAAGCAAGAGCCCATCAGTTAAGACCCCAGATAAGATGTCTATGATTAGTTTTCCTATTTTTTATTTTTTTTCTGAAAAATTATTCAAAATAAAATAAATGATCTCTAACTCTAAAAATATATATTAACTAAATTTTTCATTCCATCATTATCTAAATATAAAAATTAAGATAAGAATTATTCTTACAAAATATATATTCAAACATAAAAACTATACTCATCATCCATATACCACACACTACACATGATTTTTTATCTTTTCATTTTTTTCTACGAAATAAGTATGTCGTGTAAAGATGATGAGAAGAAAACTCAATTAGTTTAGCAAGAAGAAAACCAAAAACAATTAAAAAATGAAAAGAAAATGTGTGGTATGTGAGATGATGAGTAGAAAAACTCGTTCCAAAAAATTTTCAATTTTACTATCTTTTTTACAAGAGTTTTGATACATAACAGCCTAAGCACTGGTATTAGATTAGCCAAATTCCATAGCCCTTCATATTTTAGAGAATATTCACTAAATTGAGCCTACAATGGATTAGTTTATAAGTACATTTCATCTGAAATTTAAAGCTACAGTAACTTCATCACATGTTTCATACATGAAAGAAACTGTAGCAATATTCATCCTAATATTTTATTATTTCCTTTTAATATATGAAGGTGAGATTTTAACAGCTATTTACATATGAGATTGTTATATTATAGATTGTTGGATTGTGAAAATGAAAATGAATATAATTGTTAGAGGTTATTGAAGCTTATGAAAATAAAATAAAAAATTAATTAAAAAAGAAAAATTAATTAAAGAAATATAAGTAATAAAAAAATAATAAGATTTTATTATTATAGAGAATGTGATAACTTATACAATATAGATTTTAAGTTTTGAGAAATTGGCTAAAAGTAAAAAAATTAAATATTCTTCAAATTTTAAAAATGACCAATCAAATGCCAATACTTTAAGTGAGTTAGCCCCTCAATACAAATGTGAGTTGACATCTTTTTATTTTCATTTTTTCCCCTAACTTACGCATAGGGGTGTTCAACCGGGTACCGGACCGGGAATCCGGGTATACTCGGCCCGGAACCGGGGTCTTAAATCCGGGTCGGATTCCGGATCGGATCATCCCGGGTTATGACCTGGTCCGAAACCCGGGTAAATCCGGGTTCCGGAATCAACCAGGTTTTCTTTTTCTTTTTTTTTTTTAACAAAAACGCATATTTTTTTTTTTTCAAAAAATGGATAATGTTGAAAACGTAAAAAGCATATATGAGTTTTTCTAATCTAAAAGCCTATATTCTACCACAATTTTTCCAATAAAAATATTGAAAAGCATAATTTTTTTAATATATAAAGCCAAAATATAATTAAATATATCAAAATGGAAAACTAAATTTTATGTAAAAAATAACTAAAGTTAGAAACAGCTAATTACCATGCATGAAATTTTTTTTTTTTGATATTTATCATGTAAAATGCATGCAACATATAATGCAATTCCCTACATATTACATTATTTGGTATTTATACATTACATTATAAAACACAAAATTACAATTTATGAAAATTACATATCTAATGGTCCTATTTTACTGCAGGACCCATGAAAATGAAGAAAACTCATAGGAAAAATAGATGATGGAATGGGTCCTTCAGGTCCACTAGCAAGCAATTTACTCACAAATCCACCTGCAGCATCAAAGAGAAACTCATTATTAATGAAAAAGATGATGCCACCTATTCCATCTTATCAAAACATTCAAGACCAGCTGGCTTCCATGTAGTTAAAACACAGACCAACTTGAGGATAATAAATATGCACGAATCATTACACAACAAAATTTTTTTATCAGTAAATTATTCTACAACAAATTGAGGTCTGGAATAAAGGATCATGGAAAGAATGTTCAGATGCATCAAGTCCTTTCAGTTTCAGAGAACACTTGAATACAATGGAAGTTCAATAAATAGAACTATGCTCTGCTATCTAAAGACAGACACAACAATGCAAGTAAAAGAAATAAAGAGCTATACTTTGCTATCTAAAGCTATACACATGCTAGACACGAGGGTGCATTCTCAATACACCTCTGCAAAGCAAACAAACAAACCCATAGATCCATATTCCATAAAACATATATATATACTCCTCAAAGATTCTATAAACCCAGATCTAAGCCATAAAACTACTCAAAGATTCTTTCATTTAAACAGTCATCAAAACAGACCCAAATCAATAAAGTAATAAAATATCATTAAATCAATAGAATAGGCATTTACCTCTGTCAAGAAATGGACTGCCACTAGCAAAAATGGCTCGGCCCTGTGGGGAACAAAGATGAATGAACAGAAAAAAGGTCATCCTTGGTTATCTAGAGGAGAAACAATAGCTTAACATCCGAAGCAAAACAATCGAAGATTCTTTATATAAGAAACACTCCATGTATAAGCTTGTGTTAGCTTATATAAGATCCTTGGCATGAAGAACATGAAACACTCAAGCATGCTCGTGTTAGCTGACTCCATGTATAAGCTTCCTCGGCAGTGCATTCAAACGCATATAAATATATATCTATATATATTTATATATATAATAGTGCAGTGCTTTATATGCAACCAATCTTGTAAAACTCTCAATGATTTGCAAAATGCTATCAATGATTCAAACATTAAATACAATGCTTGAGCTATAAAAAAACATCAAAGGATTCTATCATGAATCTGTTATACCATGAAACGATACTGCAAGATGTTGAATATCATGAATCTGCGAGTCTCAACAAGTAATAAACCAAACAGCCAAAGAGATAAAAATACATTCATACAACAACAAATATTGGTGCATATGATGAAATATGCATGTGACCCAAAAATTATTCTTTCCCAAAAATAATTATTTCCAACACACTCCAAAATTCTATTTTGGCCCAAAACCAATTCTATTAAAAATAACATCCGCTATTTTCCTAGAAAATAGCCCAGTTTAAAAATCCACAATTTTTCTAGGAAATGGTTCACATAAATCCATTTATCAAAACAAAATATCCAATTTTAAACCAAATGCACCATGATCTCCCCTAGGGATTATCCGCACACCCTGTCTTCCTTCGCCACACCATGAATAACAACCATGAGTGTGACTTCATAACGAGCGATGCCCAGTTCTGCGTCTAGATCATTCTTGGCCAAGCATCCTATATCCCCCGCTAAAAGAGGGCCCATAGAGTTGGCAAGAGAGCGTTACCATTCCGTCTAATCCTGTTGTCACCCTGTGACAACTCAGGGGACGTCACTTAGTATATTACACTCACGAGTGACTAGAGGAGCTCCACCAAAATAATGTCTCATCTCGACTTGGGGTTGTGATACACACACACCCAAAAATCATGTTACACATGAAAATTCAGTTTCCAACCAACCCGCAAACTCCTCAGACTCAATGTCTAGCACAACCAACCAGATTACAAAAGATTGTTAGTGTAAAATATATTTAAATCTTAAAAAGGTTATTTGAAAAATTACTTACAGTACTAAAGGCAAATTTCTGAAAGATTAAGCACCCAGTTAACGCCAAAAGTGAGCTTGAAAATAAAATCACCAAAATCACAGTTTTTGGGACTGAAAATGGATTTCAAAAATAAGGAAATTTGGAGTAATAGTTTCATGGAATAAAGGGCTGATTTACTGAAATAAATTCTAGAAGATGATGGTTGGAAGTGTAGCTCACGGCCAAAACCAAAAATCCACAAGAACTGAAAACGATGCTTAGGGTTTTATGGGTAAAATAGGGGCATGGGTTTGAGGCTAAAATGGAACACGGCCAGACCGAAACAAATGGAATTGCAAGGGGGATTCATGAGCTTGAACATAAAATAACCAAGGGAGAAATTAAGGATATGAAACAACATGGAGGCTCACGGCTTTAAACGAAAACAAAGCACGGCAAGGCCAAAAATAGAGAAATGAAAAGGATCAAACAAATGAAATGCAAGGGAATAAATCCCAAGCATGAACCACGAAATTGCTAAGGGAAATAAGAGAGAAAATGAGCATAAAAATGGGGCCAATGATCGGACCTACAACAACTAGCAAAACAAAGGAAAAAAATAAATGCAAGAGAAAGGATAGGAATGTTTGGTTCTACAGCAAGTGAAAAACTATAACTTGGAGATGAAAATGCAAGCTAATACTAGACAAAAAATGGAGGAGATAGTTGTGGTATACACTGGTCTTGCTGAAGGAAGAACTGAAAATGAAATGAAGAGGAAGAAGGCGGTAGGGGCATGGCACAGCAGAGGAGAAGAAGAAGAAAACCGAAAAGAAGAAGAAGAAGAAGAAGAGAAGCAATGTGTGGTAAAATTAACAGAGGAAGAAGAAAACAAATGAAGCTCTAAGGGCTATTGCCCAAAACGATGCTGCATGGGGGAAATTAAATAGGGCTGGGCTGTAGGCAACGGGCTGGGCTGAAAAATGAAGGCAAAATCAAAGAACAATCTCACTAGAATCAAGCCCAACCGAAAATAAAATGTCCAACAAAGGAAAAGGCACAATAAATAAATAAATAAATGCCAAATAAAAACACTACAACTCAATATTAATAAAATGAAATATTTAAAGCCCAACAATAAAATAATTTAAGGTAAATAGAAATTTAAATACAAATTAATAATTAATATCAAGAAAGTACATTATTTAAATTTCACAACTCAGAAATCACAAAATAATACAATAAAAAACATATTAAATTTAAAACAAGAGAACCACTAATTATAATAATTTAAATAATCCATAATTAAAATATACATAAATACGGGGTGTCACAGATGGGGCACATACATGGATGCAGGGTGGTAATATTGATAGATTCAGGAAGTACTCATAACTTCCTAGATCCATCTATTGCCCAAAAAGCTTGATTGTTAACACAGCCTACAAAGGGATTAGCAGTGAAGGTGGCAAACGGTGACACCCTTCTTAGCCAAGGCAGATGTGAAAAGGTGCAGTTGCACTTGCAAGGTAATTCTTTTACTATAGAATTCTTTCTGTTAACTCTGGGTGGTTGTGACGCATTTCTTGGGGTTCAATGGCTCATCACATTGGGTCCTATCCTTTGGGATCTCTCAAAAATTTTGATGAAGTTCACTAAAAATAATTAGCCACGTTTTTTACAAGGTATGTCACCCTCAGAAATCTCTTGGATAGAAGAGGAAAAGTTGGGAAAGGTGATCGAATGAGGGAAAAGCGGATTAGTTATTCAGCTCATTAACCAAATAAATCCCACTAACTCATCCTTAGAAATTGAACCCCACCTTAAACAGCTAATAAATAATTTTCAAGACATCTTTGAAGAACTTTAAACACCCCCTAGAGCTCAAGATCACCACATCAATTTACTGCCTAACACCAAACTAGTGTGCATAGGGCCCACTAGGTACCCTTTTTTTAAAAGAAAAAATGAGATAGAAAAACTGGTTTAGGAGATGTTAACCATGGAAATTATTAGATCTAGCCAAAGCCCATTTTCATCACCCATCCTCTTGGTTAGGAAACATGATGGGAGCTAGAGCTCAAGTGTGGATTATAGAGCACTAACTAAAGAAACTATCAAGGTTAAATTTCCCATCCCTGTGGTAGATGAAACCCTAGATGAACTTCATGGAGCCACAATTTTCAGTAAATTGGACTTACAATCCGGTTACCACCAAATTAGAGTCAACCCCCAAGATATCCCAAAAAGGGCATTTAGGACACACGAAGGACACTATGAATTTTTGGTAATGCCATTTGGGCTTACCAATGTACCATCTACCTTCCAAAGTCTTATGAATGACATATTCAAGCAATATCTAAGGAAATTCATCTTAGTTTTCTTCGATGACATCCTTATATATAGCAAGACCCTAGAGGAACACCTACACCATGTTAAAATTGTTCTCCTAATTCTTCAACATCCCCAGCTATTCCCAAAGAAATCCAAGTGCAGCTTTGGATGCTTTGAAATAGAGTACCTAGGCCTCTTGATTTCCAAGGAAGGGGTTAAAGCTGACCCTAAAAAGATTGAATCTATGCTTAGTTGGCTATTCCCTAAGAATATTAAATCTTAAGATGTTTTTAGGATTAATGGAATACTATCAAAAATTCATGCAAGGGTATGGTACCATTGTAGCACCCTTAACTGCCCTTCTCAAGAAAAACTCTTTTTCCTGGACAGAACTAGTTAGAGAAGCATTTATAAAACTTAAGCAAGTTGTCACCAATCCTATTTTGGTTTTACATGACTTTACTAAACCTTTTATTATCCAATGTGATGCATCGGGGTGTGGGGTTGAGGTTGTACTCATGCAAAAGGGGAGATCAGTCGCATTTATGAGCCAGGCAATTCAAGGCAAGGCACTACAACTTTCCACCTATGAAAAGGAATTGATGGCACTGGTTCTAGTAGTCAAGAAGTGGAGGTCATACATGCTTGGGTAGGTTTTAAGGTGCAAATAGACCATCAAAGTCTTAAGCACTTGATGGAACAGAAAGTGGGTACTCCATTCCAACAAAGGTGGCTGACCAATTTATTGGGATACGAGTTCATGATGGAGTACAAAAAAGGGAAAGAGAATGCAGTGGCTGATGCACTACCAAGAAGAGGTAAGGAAGACAAGGCTGAGTTGTTGGATATATCAACTCCCATAGATAGCTGGAAGGAGTCACTCAAGGGATCTTATACCTCAAATCCCAAAATGCAAAAGTTGATAGAAGATTATGACAAGGGATTGCTCAATTTACAAAAATACAATAAGAGGGAAGGGCTACTGTTTTATAAAGATAGACTTTATATTGTATCTTCTCCCACTGTCCAAGATCAAACTATGCACTTAGTACATAGTAGCCCCTTGCTAGTCATTCTGGCTTCATAAAACTCTGCATCGAGCTAGAGCAGAATTTTATTGGCAAGGAATGAAGGTTGTTATCAAAAAATTTATTCGGGAGTGTGAAGTATGCTAGCAAAGCAAAACTAAAAATATTCACCTAGCAAGGCTTCTTCAGCCCCTTCCTATACCAGAAAAGGTTTGGTCTAACATATCTATGGATGTTATAGAAAGATTGCCTACATCTAATGGGTGTAACATGATTTATGTGGTAGTGGATAGGCTTTCTAAGTATGCTAATTTTCTGCCTTTTGCTCACCCTTATACTGCATCAAAAAGTGCCTAGGTTTTTATTACTCACATATTTAAATTACATGGTATGCCTACTTCAATTGTATCATCTCGAAGCCCCATCTTCACAAGTGCCTTTTGGAAGGAACTTTTTAAAATACATGGAACAAAACTCAAGATGAGCACATTCTCCCATCCACAACGAATGTTCAGACTGAGATTGTAAACAAAAGTCTTAAGTAGTATTTACGGTGTTATGTGGATGACAAACCGAAGGAGTGGGTGAAATGGCTACCCCTAGTAGAATGGTGTTACAACACTAATATTCACACTTCTACTAAATTAACACCCTTTGAAGTAGTATATGGCTATCCACCACCAAAATTACTTCCATATACCTTGGGTACAGCTTCTGTGTAGGCAATGGATGAATTATTGAGAATTTGTGACAACTTACTGTGTATATTGAAGGGAAACCTACGGGTGGCAAAAGATCGAATGAAAAAATTTGCTAATTGCGAGCGAACAGAAAGAAATTTTGAGATTGGGGATTTGCTGTACCCTAAGCTTCAACCTTACAAACAACATTCAGTGGTCCAACATAGGAATTTGAAGCTCTTGCCAAGATTCTATGGGATGTATCAAGTGATAGAATGAGTGGGGACGGTGGCTTATTGGCTGCAGCTTCCACCACAAGTGACGATGCACCCTATATTCCACATATCATGCCTCAAGAAGAAATTAGGGCACCAAATCCAGCTTTGCCAAAATCTCCCACCAATAAATGAAGAAGGAGTTTCACACGTAGGACTAGAAGAAGTCTTACAGAGCATAATGAAGAAGAAGAACAAGATGGCAGTCACTGAATGTTTGATCAAGTGGAAAGGATTAGGGCATGAAGAGGCTTCATGGGTCGAATGGGAGAAATTGAAAAAGGACTTCCTAGACCTTGAGGGCAAGGTCTTCTAAGGGGAGGGGAATCGTTATGGGCCTTTTACATGAGCTGGAGTCTGGGTTGGTCTTACTGGGTATAAGGCTAGATTATTTGGCTATGGGCCAGGAAGTAGTAGCTGATTTTTATCTTCATTTTATTTTTTGGTTTATGTTTTAGTTGTTTCTGGTTGTTTCCTTAAGTCATGTCAATCAGGAGAGTGGTGGGTAAGTTCGTACATGGGGCTTTGATTGAGTCCTTAGTTACTTATCATTTAATTATCTGTTATTAATTATCAATTGCTATCGTGCCTGTACTTGTAGAGTCTGGATGTGGTTAGTGTAGTCTATAATGGGCACTTGATTTATTGTATTTAAGTTAGGAATATCAATGGAAATGGCAAGAGAAATTTAGTACAATTTTTATTATTGGAGAAGAGCCCCCTCAAAGTGGTTACAATTTCATTCCAATACTAGAGATACATAATAATGTCGATAAGTTTTTTCCCAACCCTCCTACTCCTTCTGTTTCCCTAAAACCTTGTGCCTCACACCATCCTCACAGGATTTCCTCCTTCACGCATAGATCACCTCTTCCTTTCACCATGCTGTGCAACAACACTGGCAAAGGCCCTCATTGGTTTATTTTCTCTCACTAGTAACTCTCTCTCTCTCTCTCCCTCATTTTCTCTCTCTAAATTTTTTGGATCTCTCTCTCTCTCTCTCTCTCTCTCTCTCTCTCTCTCTCTCTATTTTATTTCTTTCCCTCAACATGTCGTCCATGGTAGTCTATCCCCGTCATTGTTCAAGAGCTCTACACCATGATTAAACATCTTCGTGCACTGCCAACACCGAAGTCACCCTCTTTATTTATGGTGTTACGACAAACAAAGGTCCACCCCTCTTGCTACCAAGGTATTTTCCTCTCTTATGAGTATTCAAAGTTTAGCTCTGATGCAATGTGTTTTACACTGAATAAACTCAACTTTTGACATTGTTGGTGGATCACAGAGAAGTAATATCATCTCTAGGCAATGTGTGTCGCTCTCTAATTCCACGGGTCACTGCATGAAATTAGGTAATACTAAAGTAAAATAATTAAAGTACTGATGATATAGATTTCATATAACTATATCTTATACAGTTAGTTAAACTCAATAATATACTAGCATGAGTTAAATATTATAAAATAATATATTTATACTATAATATATAAACTAAATTGACTAATAATAGTTTACTATATGTAAACATCATGATATTTCAATATTACTACCATGTAAACATCAATAGTCTAAATACATGTAACATGTAATACTAATGTATAAGCACTAAAATGCATAATAACATGTAACACTAATGGATAAATACTAATATATAAATTTATAATAACATTTAATACTAATGTATAGTAACCAAAGTATTGATGATATAAATTTTATATAAATATATCTTATATAGTTAGTTAAACTCAATAATATACTAGAATGAATTCATTATTATAAAATAATATAGTTATACTATAATATATATCAATAGATAGAATAAATTGAATAATAATAGTTTAGTGTATGTAAATATTATGATATTTCAATATTACTACCATGTAACACTAAATTACTAATGTCTATATATGTGTAACATGTAATACTTATGTATAAACACTCAAATGCATAATAACATGTAACATTGTAATACTAATATATAATAACATGTAACACTAATGGATAAACACTAATATATAAATTTATAATAACAAGTAATAATAATGTATAATAACTAAAGTATTGATGATATAAATTTTATATAACTATATCTTATAAAGTTATATAGTTAGTTAAACTTAAGTTATTATAATTTTTTCATGCACAACATGGAAGTTTGTAACATTTAATTTATTTTGGTTCATTTGTTGGGCATTTAGAAGTTTGTAATTTAATTTATTTTGGTGCATTTGGAAGTTTGTAAATTGTTGTTGTTGGAAACATTTAATTTAGTTGGCACTTAGAAAATGTTGGATTTCTTCTGTTGTCAGAATGGGAACTCAGAAAAGTTTTGTTGTAGTAGTGATAAGTAAATATTATTATGATGGGTGTGGATGATGGATGGTGAATGTGGATGTTTATTGTAGTGATTAGTTGGATGTGGATAATGGATGATGGGAGTACTTGTAACAATAGGACTTCCTTTTTATTTTTTATTTTTAATTTTTTAAAGCATGTTATCATGTTACTTGTTTTTAGTTAGTTGTATTTTCTATTATAATCAAAAGTGAATTATTTAGTTTAGATTATAATTTTTGAAAAAATTGAAATTTGAAAGCCTACACATTTTTTTTTTTTAAATGGCCAAATATGAAGTTAAAAAGGACAAAAATCCAACTCCGCTCTGACAAGTCGGAGTCAGAGCGGAGGATGACCAAGTGAAAGTTGGAGGGCCCAACCTGGGCCCTCCGACTCCAACTTGGTCGATGCTCAGCCCTAGTTCTTATACTAGACTTTGCATAAAAGAAAGAACTGAGGTTGATTTTATGAAAAATGTGCATGATATCTTTTGAAAAGAAATGTGAAAATAACCTCGGTCATGTGTTATGCATTACTCATGAAACTTTGTATTAGAATAAAGTTTTTATCATGACTAGTGTAGACATAAGCTTATTTTAGCATTCCATTTTTGAACTGTGCAAAAAGAGTGAATATGAGATCTGAAAGGTTTTGTGTTGATTTAGTGAAGATTCTTTGAATCTATTTTTGAATATGAGAAATGATCTAAATTTATTTAGTACTCTGTTTTGATATGATGTGGCATCTGAAAACCTTTGGCATGACTTTCTGGTTCTATATCTAATTCTGTTTGGTTTTGATTATGTTTCTGATCTCTTTTGTTAACGCTTTGCCACCGGTGTAATAATGGTATACGGCCTTGCCACGGGTATAATAGTGGTATATGACCCTGCCACGGGTATAATAGTGGTAAATAGCCCTACTACAGGTATAATAGTGGTATACGGCCCTGCCACGACTATAATGGTGGTATAAAACCCTATGTTGAGGGCTAAACATGGCCTATGTTTATGATGTGATGCTTTGATATAATATAAAGATGATGTCTTAGATTATGATATGCCAAAGGACTTTGAATAAGAATATTTGTGAAAGTTTCACTCTAATATTTTACATGTTTTGATTATGCATTTTGAAAGAAAATGTTTTGTTCTGCATTCTGAGTGCTGTAATTGCTTATGTTTACATACTAATATATGTTCTCTACTTATTTAGTTATTGATAACTCAATCTTTTATCTTCACAGTATTTTAGATAACGTTGATGGTTCGGCTAAGGATCATTAATTAAAATGCATGGGCAAGATTAGCTAAGGATAGGAGTTGAGAACCTCAGGGTACTATTGCTATTGGGGGATTTATTTTATTCAATAGTTGGATTTCAGTATGTTTAGATGGTTTATGGAGACATATGTAAACTTTGGTTCATTTTGTTATGTTATTTGAGATATGTGGAGCATTCGATCTATTTTATTGAGTTTATTGTATTGAGGATATGATATATGAGCATGTGTAGTTAATCAAATTAGAGGAATTTATGTTTGAATTGGAGTATTTGGAAATATATATTTTGGCTTGTAGCATTGTTGAAGTTGATTATCAGGTAAAAAGAGCTAACGCCCTGGACCTCTGAGATTGGGGTGTTACAATTGCTGTTATCAAGTGGGGTAATTCATATATTTAGGTAAGTGGTTTAATTAATATGGTATTTTTTATTAAAAGCTTCTCGGCACTTTTATTTTATTAAACATGTTATGAAATGTTATTGCTCATAAAAGTTATTTGCATTGCATAATAAATGCTTGAACGTCTCATGGAAAATTAGTATCTCATGAATTCATGTGTGACTTGAGCCTATAAGAAAATATTAGTTTCGTAGCGTGGACTTTGACTCACGTCGCCATTGCATATTCATAGAAAATCTTTTCTTTGAAAACTTCATCTAATTTATGGTACAGTTATATTTACATGAAAAATATTTATTACATTTTATTATGGAATTAATCACATGATACAATATATGATGTTTATATTAGTATGGGACCAATAATATGTTATCTTGGAGAGGATAACTAAACTGAAGGAGTTTGAGAAGGAATAGACCTGCACAATGCAAGGAATGTCTTCTTTCTTATTGCGTACGTGGTTTAGGGTACCACTGCAGTCTTTGGGGTATATATACTTTTGGGTGGAAATGTAGTAACTGGAAGTTTACTTAAAACTTCCATAAGTTTACTGAAATGTAGGGTACCAGTGTGTCTGGTATATATACTTTTGGTACTCAGCTGGGTGCTACCATTGGGGAAGTAATCCGTGTAGACGCTGATTCAAATGGATGGGCTTGGGGCAGATGTATGAGAGTGAGAGTGGCTATGAACTTAAACAGACCACTACTGAGGGGGAAGTGGTTAGAGATGGGAAACCAGACACACTAGATCTCATGTAAATATGAAAGACTCCAAAACATATGCTTCACATGTGGTATCTTATCACACAAAGGCCGAATATGTAGTAAATCTAAGGGGGAAAGATCAGAGGAAGGAATGCTAAGAGAGCAGTTTGGTCCATGGATCAGAGCTCAACCCATGAACTCCTCCATTTTTGACTTTCGTAAGTATGGTGGCTCGGGGGGGTCTAACCACCAGAAGGGGTGGAACAAAGAAGCAGAGGAAGCCGCAGTTAATGCTGATAAGAAAGATGTAAGGGACAGCAACTTGGTGAATCACCTCGAGCCAATCAAAGAGCCTCCTACAAGGAGAACTATAGCTCTGCCCTCTAAGTCAGAAGGGGTTGGTGAGGATTGCACGGTACTTGGCTCTAAGGATGGGACATACAGGCCTGATCAGAAATCTAAGTTGAAAGGCCAGGATGCAAAGGAAGAGGCTATGATCAATGCAGGTCCTCAGATAGATACTGAAATGGTGACCACCCGAGGGGACATGTTCCAGGTGGAAACAGAAGATTATCAGGCTTCTCAACCTAGCCTGCTGGAGAGTATATACACCATAAGCAAGGGCCCTTTGGGAGTTTTTCGAAAATCTAATGAGGTGGACAAATACTCTGCTGGAAGCATGATAAAGAAAAGGGGATCTACGTGGAAAAGAAAAGCTAGAGAGGTGAGTCCTCGTGTGACTAGAGCAAGAGATACTAGTTCTAAGAAGAGGGGCACCAGTGGTAGTAGCCTTGAGGGGGAGGTGGGCCTGACAAGGAAAAAGCTCAGGTTGTCTGGTCCCACTACAGTAAACACTTCCAGATCTCAGTTGGTGGAGGCTGTTTTGCAGCCCCATCAAGGGCCATGATAGGCCTTACCTGGAACTGTAGGGGGCTTGGGAACCCCCGTACAGTTAGAGAGCTCCATATGTTGGTGAAAACTAAGTGGCCCAAGTTCATTTTCTTAATAGAAACTAAATGTGGTAGGAACAAAGTTGAGGAGGTGAGATCAAGGGTGGGTTTTGACTGTTCTATAGTGGTTGAAAGTAGGGGATTGAGTGGAGGACTGGCCTTTATGTGGCATAGTGAAGATAATTTCATCCTGCAATCTTATTCTCAGCACCACATTTCTATGCTTCTGAAAATGGAACACAACAGTGAACAAATCCTGTTAACTGGTTTTTATGGCTCGCCAGTAACAGCTCATAGGAGAGACAGTTGGAAGCTTTTGAATTTTTTGAAACCAAGAGAGGGCCTGGCATGGCTTTGCTTTGGAGACTTCAATGAGATTCTGCACCTACATGAGAAGCAGGGGGGAGCAGTGAGACCTTACCACCAGATGGAAGAATTTAGCAGAAGTTTGATTGAGTGTTGCCTGAGTGATATGGGGTTTGAAGGCAATAAATTCACATGGTGTAATAATAGAGAGGGGCCTTTTTTCACCAAGGAAAGACTAGATCGTGCATTGGGAAATTTGGAATTGACCTTGAACTTCTCTGAATGGCGCATCCAAGCTCTAGCAGCACAATCTTCAGACCATAGTCCTCTTATAATGCATCTAAAGCAGGGTGGGAGAAGGTATATCAAAAATGGGAATGGGAAAGATAGAATCTTCAGATATGAAGCTTCATGGAAAATGCGTGAAGATTGCAATACAATAGTAACCAACTGCTGGTCCCCTCAACTACAACAAAGAGGTTCGCATATGTGGTGGTCTCAGCAATGTTTGAGCAAGTGCAAAGAAGGCCTAGTGAAGTGGAGTAATACCATCCTTATACAACAAAGGAAAGTTATTCAATCGAAGCTGGCTCAATTGGCTATTCTACAGGAAGACAACACTGGAGCAGACAATAGTACTATCAGGGAGCTTCAACTGGAGCTTGACAAGCTACTTGAAGAAGAAAATGTCAAATGGAAGCAAAGAGCTAAGCAAGCTTGGCTTAAAAATGGAGACAGTAATTCCAAGTTCTTCCATAGATGTGCTAACCAGAGAAGGAAATCTAATGAGATCAATTGCTTGGTTAGGGAAAATGGTAGCCTGTCCAGGGATTTAGAGGAAATTTCTGAGTGTTTTGGGAATTACTACCAGTCCCTTTTCACTGCAGATGATCCTGTGGGTATTGATGGATGTATAGCCAGGCTTGACAGGAAGGTGGACAGGAACATGAACTCCTTACTGGATGCAGATTTCTCAGCTGGTGAGGTGAAAGAAGCTTTGTTTCAGATGAAACCCCTCGGGTCACCAGGACCAGATGGATTCCTTGCTGAATTCTACCAAGCTCATTGGAATATAGTTGGTGATAAGGTTACTCAAGCTATTCTAGAGGTCCTCAACTCAGGGGGAGATATCAGTGGTATAAACCAAACTTTTATAGTGCTCATTCCCAAGGCTAAAGGACCTAAAACTGTCAAGGAATTCAGACCTATCTCATTGTGCAATGTGTTATACAAAGTAGTATCAAAGGTCCTTTCCAATAGGCTTAAGTTAATCCTCCCTCTAATTGTATCCCAAACACAAAGTGCTTTTGTCCCCGGGAGAATGATCCTTGGTAATGTAATTGTTGCTTTTGAAACCATGCACTCTATGTCAATTCGAGGGGGGAGACAGCAAGGTCATATGGCCATTAAGCTTGATATAAGCAAAGCATATGACAGGGTTGAGTGGGTCTTCTTACAAGTTGTTATGGTCAAGCTGGGATTTTCAGAGAAGTGGATCAGATTGGTTATGGGCTGTGTAACAAGTGTGTCTTACTCTCTGCTCCTTAATGGGTCCTCACAAGGTTTCTTTAAACCATCAAGGGGCATTAGGCAGGGGGATCCCCTCTCCCCATACCTTTTCCTGCTAGTGTCTAAGGTGCTTAGCAGTCTCCTTAATCATGCTAAAAGGAATAGAAGATTTCATAGCTTTCCTATAGGTAGGGGGCAGATTAACATCAACCACTTGCTCTTTGCAGATGATTGCTTGCTGTTTTGTAGAGCAAAAGCTGAGGAATGGGCCACTATTAACTATCTACTCAGTATTTACGAAGGGGCCTCGGGTCAGAAGATCAACAAGGATAAAACCTCAATCTACTTCAGTGCCAATACTAAACCAGAAGCTAAAGACTACATATTGGGGTTAGCTGGCACTAGAGCTACCAAGTGCTATGAGAGGTATCTTGGTCTGCCTTCTCTGGTAGATAGATCAAGGTACAAAGCTTTCAAAAACATTATTGACAGAGTTAAAAGTAAAGTGACCAACTGGAAGACAAAGCTCCTCTCACAGGCAGGGAAAGAGGTTCTTCTCAAAGCAGTCATCCAGGCTCTTCCAACATATAGTATGGGAGTTTTCAAGCTCTCTAAAGTGTTATTGATGGAAATCAACAAGGTGATGAACCAGTTCTGGTGGGGCAAACAGGATAAGGGTAATAAAGTGCATTGGGTCTCCTGGAGTCAAATGGGAAAATCAAAGGAGTCAGGAGGGATGGGGTTCCGAGACTTTGAGTGTTTCAACACGGCACTCCTGGCTAAGCAAGCATGGCGCATCATCCAGTTCCTTGCATCTCTGGCCTCCCAAGTCCTCAAGGCAAAATATTTCAGGAACTCTAGTTTTCTTCAGGCCAAGTTGGGGGCCAGACCTTCTCTTATTTGGAGGAGTATTTATTCCTCAAGGGCTCTAATTGAGAAAGGTTCAATATGGATAATTGGTAATGGAAAGGAGACTAAAATATGGAAGGATAGATGGTTACCTCAACCTTCATCTTTCATGGTTCAAGGACACGGGCTAATCAATGATGAGGAAGCTATGGTAGCTGAACTTATAAATGAAAATACCAAATAGTGGGACATGGAAAAGATCCTAAGATTGCTTGGACCTTCAAATGCTGCAGTGATCCAGAAGATTCATGTCAGCACGAGTGGAGCAAGGGATAGGCTTGTCTGGTTAGGCACTAAGGATGGGGGTTTCACAGTAAGGAGTGCATATCATTTGCAAAAGGAACTCACAACAGGTCAGAAGGGTCAGTCATCAAGTGGATCTCTTGATTTCAAAAACTGGACTTGTTTTTGGAAATTAAAGATTCCCAATGCAGTCAAGGTTTTTCTATGGAGAGCATGCTTAGAATCATTGCCTACAATGTCGAACCTCTTCAAGAAGAAGATTGTGAGCTCTCCTCTCTGCCCAGTTTGTTGCAATTCTGATGAGACAGCAGGTCACATTCTGTGGAACTGTCCCTCAGCCATGGACGTGTGGAGTTATGGCCCAAAAAGAATCCAAAAAAGCTCTGTGAGGGCAGAGAGCTTTTTCAAGATCATTGAGGAGCTAAGGGACCTATGTGACATACAAACATTGGGGGCTTTTGTTATGATAGCAAGGGATATCTGGCAAAGAAGAAACAAGCTGGTTTTTGAGGGATCCTTTCTACATCCTAGACTTCTAGCACAGAGGGCTGCCCATCAACTGGAGGACTTTAAACTGGCTCAGGTGGTTCCAATGCCTGACTCCCGCTTGCACACCAACCAGGCATCCATATGGTCTCCTCCTCCAGAGGGAACTGTAAAGGTAAATTGGGATGTAGCCGTGAGTGAAGCACGTGACAGGGTGGGGATTGGTCTGATAGCTCGGGATCATAGGGGTAATGTGATTGCTGTAAAGAGGGTAGCAAGGGAAGGCTGTGTTGCTCCTTTGCTGGCAGAGGCTATGGGAGGACTTCATGTAGCTATGTTTGCATCCGAGCTCAACCTGTCCTAAGTGGTATTGGAGGGTGATTCTCTGCAGGTGGTGTAGGGTCTTAGCCTTCACAGGGAGAGGTTGGATAGTGTGGGCTTGGTGTTTTCAGACACTAGAGCCTTTCTCTCTAATTTTATTCACTGCAGTGTTTCTTTTGTTAGAAGAAGTGGCAATCAAAAAGCTCATTGTTTAGCTAAGGAAGCTTTAGAAGTTTCTGAGGAGTCATCTACAAGGGCCGATCAGCCTCTATGTAATATGTACTCTTCTTTGTCTTTAAGTTGAATATACAAGCAACTTTCCTTTCAAAAAAAAAAAAGTTTACTTAAAACAATTCTCTTAGAATATAGCTACCTTTTAACCCCGTTAGTTATGCACGAAACACAGTATTGTCATATCTATTTGCATTACCTATTATTTAAGCATCAAACATACTATTGACGTGGAAACCTGTACATCAAGTTACATAAAAAATATTGATACTTTGATTTTTTTTTTTTAATGAATATAATGTCTCATAGTAAATAGTACTTTTACACACGAAACCTGTAAGTAACACTATCCTTCCACATTTGCCCTAAATGTTAAAACTTGATGTTACTGCTTTGGGAGTTGTTAGATATAAAATGAACTACGATCCAACCCCATTAAAAGCACATTTCCAGGATTAAAAGGTAGAGATGAGAAAAGGAAGCAGAGACAAAATAAAAAATGGTTAACTGACTTAGAAATAGGTGAAAACGGCATAAGGCAAATAGGACTCAGCTATTCCAAAGAAGCAAAGAGACATCTATAAGAGGAGGCAATCTTTACATATCTATATACAGATATACAACCCATGAGACTTTGTGGTGTCTCGTTCCTTATGAAGGTCTAGACAAGATGAAGTACATGTGTAAGATGTTTATGTATGAAAACACATAGAAAATCTAAGTAGAATAAGTCGTGAAAACAACATGAACTCTTACTACTAGAATGCTAAACTTCACGACAAAAGGGGACTTCTTGCCCTTCATTAAATCCTAAAATACTATATCAACCAAAATTACATAAGTCTAGTCGCCATAAGGTGGCAAACCGATTACAAGTAGTTGCCTGACTTAATATTATACATTCTAACGGAAGGCACAAGGTAGCTATGACAGGAACTGATACTAAGGTGGGTACTAGTCTTCGTACCCAGGACTTGGGTGGGTTTTACACTTCTTCCTCAAGCATCATGCCGGGGTCTGAACCTGCTTCAAAATCTATGATCCCAAGAATGAAACTATAGGTTGGTTATACAACTATGACAAGACTGCTAATGAGAGATGATGCTACCGAAGATTCCATGAACACTTTTCATGAAAAGACTAGACAAACACATATATGTGTGGTGAGGAATCACCCTTGCTCTTACAGCTACATGCATCCTCAAGCATGATGAGGAATCAGTCTCTCAGTTAACACATGTACATATATAGTCATAGGGAGGAATCACCCTCTAGGGTCATTGCTCTTTTATGCAAAATATATAAACACATTAGTAATAGTATAATGAGGAATAGTTCATCTTCAATAAAAGTATAAATCTTGTAAAAACTAGTATTCGACCCTTTTCTATTCCTCCACCACACAAGTATTTATCACATAGACATTCGCCACATAGGCAGATATTTGGTACATAGGTAGATGTTCGCTACATAGGAGAAGCAAACTTCTTACACAAAGATACTTGTTGCACCAGGGCTGCTTTTGCATGGCCAAATAGCTTGAGGGCACCTCCACGTGATATGTTGGGGGATCCCACATCCCTTAACTATCAAGTGAGACCAAACACGACTCCATTCCACCCTAATCCCTATGAGGCATCCTGCTTCTCGTGTGAAGCACGTGACAATGTTTCACAAAATGGTTCAGATAATTCTCCATCCTATCCCATGAATATAGATTCACAATTTTGACTTCTCAGATAATGATAGAAATTCTCACACAGAGCTAATGGGTCCACATACTTTAGAGTCAAGTACTGAAAACAGTTAATACATCCAAACCTTTTTCAGGATCAAAAATCATTGCATAAATGTAGGTATAAATATAATGATTGAAATATTTAGTCATGCTTGTAGAATGGGAGAGAGAGTTTATGGAGATATGTAATGCTCCTTACTCACAACATTCACCCCATATTACCCGGCATTGTCTTAGAAATTAACCTACCTTTATATGTCGGAAGTTCTTTCATTACCTCTTTGCATCTTTCTTTCCAAAGCAGTTGACTCAATGGGTTCTTTGGTTAGTAAAGTCTCAAAAGTGAGATCTTCTCCCACGTCCAGGTTGTTTAAATAGGGTGGGGTTGTTAGATGTCGTTTATGACGTATCTCTGACTCCAGATTTAAGGTAAGGAATTTTGTGATACCCCCATACCCCTCTTGGGATTGGACGGAGACACAAGCATCGAGATATGTAACTCAAGATCATATACCCCTCATTCTTTCGTGACAATTAACATGTATTGCACCTAGTATGATTCTAGCAATATGCAATAATCACAATGGAAAAAGTTTATTTTCTAATAAAGTTTGAGCAATTTAATATGGTACCAAATAAAAACATATATATATCTCAAATTACTTTTTCCAAAAGATCTCCCAATACAAAATAAGGGTTTTAAACCACAAACCCCTGTCAAAAGTACCATTATAATGTATCAAAACATAACAATTTATCTCATTCCATTTTCCATGTGGACTCGTCCTTAGGGATCAGAATCTTCTGGATTTATTTCATTTGCTCCAGTAATCTAGTGATGAGGATTATTGCTTCTTCTAGATTGTCCAACCTAGTGAGTCAAGAACTAGATGTCGTCCCACAAGTGCCCCTCTTAGGGGTCTCATCCCTAAGTTCCTCATTCTTCTTTGGGGAATCCTCTTGTTGGCATTTCCCAATTGTTATCTATCAGTCCTATAATAGCTTCTACCATTTGAAGTGATGGGCACAAAGATGGACCTAGTCTTAAAGATCCATTACAAGTTCTAGATGGGCCAATTACAAGATCAAGAGCCAAGAAGATCAATGAGACAATTCAATTATTGGTGCAATCCACTTGGGATGAAGCAAACAAGAGCCCAACACTCAAGATGGGCTTGAAGGAAGAAGAATCAGTTTTAATCAATTTGATTCAAGTTATGGAAGAGAGCAACAAAGCAACATGATTTGAAGGCATTCAATTTTGTTAATTCATTTAAAGGACTTATTTTATTAGTTTAGAATAATTGGGTTTATTATAAGAAGGACTTAAAGGCATGTTAGAAAGTTATTATTTTTGTTGAACTAGGGTTGTGATGACCCGCTTTTACGTATATTTTCACTGAAGGGTTGTTTTTAATTTAATTAATATATTAGTTTATTTATTTTAAATTAATGTATTTTAATTGGTTTTTAATTTATTTGATGTTGTTTTTTTTATTTGGTCGTTTTACAGTTTTTAATGTCGTTTTCGGCGGATCTGTTTTGGTTTTCGGAGTGAGGACTGGACCTCATTTCTTTCCCCTCATCTTTTTTTTTCTCTTTTCTTTTTTTTTTCTTCTTTCTCTTTTTTTTTCTTCTTTTTCCTTTTTCTTTCTTTTTCTCCTCCCCGGTTCTCTCTCCCACGCGCTCTCTCTCTCTCTCTCCTCTCCTTCAAGTCGATCACGACAGCTGCCCAGACCCATCGCCGCCGGCCACCGTGCGGCACACCACCCCCACCATTTTCTTCCCCTCCCTCCTGTGAACCACCCCACCAAGTTTCATCCCCAACCGTGCCGCCGTTTAGCCGGAAAAAGCCCATCAAGCCACACGATTTTTGCTCCGATCTGCCGCCGTTGCTCCACCTCCGGCCACCACCTCTTCACCACTTCATCACCGACTCCTTGCCATCCTAACCCACCCAATTCCAGCCTCTAACAGTCACCGGAACAGCTCCCACGAGCTAGTTTCCATTTTGGACGTTTAAGCCCTTCCTCCGCCATTTTCGCCGCCACCCACAGCCAAACTCCACTTCCCTTAGCTTCATAAAAATCCTTAGACCCTTCCCTATCAATCCCAAGCTTTGGTTTGTCCCAGTTCAAAAGTGGGTATTTTACAACCCACGACCACAGTGAAATTTCACTGTTACGTTGCTTTTCTTCCGCTGTTTGTAACGCCGCAAACTTTCTAAAAATACCATATAGCGCCGTAAGTATTTTCCAAACCTTACTTTTAGATTTAAATATATTTTTCTCATTCAATAATTATTTGTTGTTGGTTGGCTGATTCCGGACTGAGCCCGAGGAGTTCGGGGGTCGGATGGATGGAGGACGGAGTTGCTTGTTTTATTGATTTATGGTTGGTTGATCGTTTTGTGCATTGATATCGCATTTACATGGTGCATGCACGTGCGTTTTAATTAAATTGAGAAAATCCTGTTTTATTGGCGTAAGTAGATTTTCGGGTGCGTATGTATCACGACCCCAAGCTGGGATGGGGTATTATCCCGGTGGAGCTCCTCTGGTCACTCGGGAGCATAATAAACTGAGTGACGTCTCCTGAGTTATCGCTGGGCGACGACGGGAGCGGGAGCTAGGGGATGCTTGGCTACGAACGCGCCTGGCGCGGAACCGGGCATCGCTCTACACACCGACTCCGTGGCCCTTCGCTGGTGAGGGCTAGAGGATGCTTGGCTATGAACGCGCGGGGCATGGAACTGGGCATCGCTCACTTAAATGTCACATGCGTGGTCTTTACCTGCAGTGTGGCACTGGAGCTAGGGTGTGCGGATGACCCCTAGGGGAGATCATGGTGCATACGGATTAATGGGTTAATGGTTTGAGTTTGATATGGGCCAAATGTGACTTTTGGCGTGATATTTGGAAAGGTTATGTTTTTGGGCCAAATGGGATTTTTGGCGTGCGTGGAAAAAAATATGATTTTATGGGTTTTGTGCATTAGCATCCTTTCATGCATATTGTTTGAGTTTTATATGTTTTTATCTGGTGGTGTTTGGATTTTACTTACCTGCGGTACCATTTTGGTACCGTAGATTTTGGTGCAGAGATTGAGGATGAGGAAGAGGAGGCTGAGCCCGAGAATGCAGCTCTGCCGGGGAGCTGAAGTTTATGTTTTGTATTTAGTTTAAAACTATATTTGTGTCTTGTAATATTTATTTATGTATGTTTTGAACAGCTTTGTGTTAAACAAGAAAAAAATTCTGGTACTTAGTCATGACTTTCATTATCCATTGCGTATTTCTTTTTGCACATTTGTTGCTTTACACACACTTGACACTCGTCGATAGGATGATGACCCGTGATGTCATCATCCAGACGTCTCGATTTTCCCGTGTCCGTGCATGGGGATTTGGGGGCGTCACAGGTGGTATCAGAGCGGTTTGACTCTGGGTAAAACCACATGTCCCGTAGGTAGTACCAGAATGTTTTTAAGGTTGTGTTTTAAAAATTATGTTAAGTAAAGTTTCTATTTGATTTGTTTGATTTGTTTTATTTGTTTGAACTTGGTTGCTTGTTTTTATTTATTTAGTTATGTTTTTCCAAGCTGGTTTCTTTTTGTTTCTTGTTATGTGGTGTTGTTTTTTTTGGGTTTTGTTTTTTTGTTGTTGGTTTTATTTGTTTTTGTTTTCTTAAAGGGGGTCAAAGGTTGTGGTGGCAGGAAAAATGGTGAGACCAAGGAAATCTACTCAGGAGCCACAGGACAATACATCAAGAGATGACTCCATACCCCAAGCAATACGGCAGATGATGGAGTTTATATAGCAGAATTTTAGGCTACAGCAAACAGGGCCTTGGCCACAACAAGGAGGACCTTGGCCATAACAAGGGGGTCCCTGGCCACAACAAGGAGGGCCTTGTCTACAACAAGGAAGGCTTTGGCCACAACCAGGAGGTCCTTGGCCACATCAAGGAGGGCCTTGGCTATACCCAGGAGGATCTAGTAGCATGGTGCAAGCCGGATGCACCTATGAGCGCTTTCTGGCACATAGAACTCCACACTTCACTGGAGAAGAGGATCCACTTCAAGCTGAAAAGTGGATCAAGGACTTGGAAAGAACTTTTGAGGTGTGTGGTTGCACCGAGGCGCAACAAGTGTCCGCTTCTGATTGGTGGGATACCAAGAGGGTGATGCTGGAATCAGAATTAGGATCTTTCGCCGCTGTGACCTGGCAGCGCTTCAAGAAAGAGTTTAATGATCGCTTCTTTCCCGCTTCTGTAAGAAAGCAAAAGGCAAGAGAGTTCTTAAATTTGGTCCAAGGGAGCACGACAGTGGAACAGTATGCACGAAGATTTATAGAACTTGGGCGATTTGCTCCCCACCTCATCGCCACAGAGGAGTGCAAGCTGAGCGTTTCCAGGAGGGACTACGCCATGATATACATCGTATGGTGGTCAGTCACCGGATATCCACTTTTCAGGACTTAGTGGATGTGGCCACTCTTGTGGAGCGAGAGAATAATCTGAGTATGGGCTCCCCTCCGAGTCATAAGAGGCGGAGTTTTTCTGGAAGAAAATAAACACTGAAAAATCCTCCTTGCAGCCGCAACTCATCTTCAAAAGCTCAAGGGAACGATTCAACGTTTTTCTCCCATCCGTGCTCGTGTATGATTCCAACGTACGTGCAATAATTGGAATTCCCTCTCTAAAACAGATGATTTGAATCCCTCTAGCTATGTTTTTCTGTCCCAAAAAGTGTTCTCCAGTCAAAAAGTACGGCCATAGGGTGAAAAATCCCTTTTTATATCGTCTGACAGCGGAAAACCCTAGTTCTGTCAAAATACGATGTTCGCTCGAGCGGGGTGTCGAGCGCACGTCGAGCGTTCGACTCTGCCTGAGTTCGCTCGAGCGTCCTATCAAGCACACATCGAGTGTTCGACTCTGCCTAATTTAGCTCGAGCAGCCAATGTCTTCGCTCTAGCGATCTTTGTTTTTCAGCAATCCGCTCGAGCTCCCTGTCGAGCGACAGTCGAGCGTTTGAATCTGTCAGAATTCGCTCGAGCGGCCAAAAGCCTCCGCTCGAGCGAACTTGTAAAATCTGCAATACAAAATTTTTGCAAGTCATCAAATACCCCCAAACTTACAACTTTGTTTGTCCTCAAACAAAAAGAAAAGCAAATGATAGTTTAAACAATATCAACTCGACCCGACAGAGAAGTATCATCACTCACCAAGCTTTTATGAATTTAGATTTCATCTCTAGTATCTTACTCTTTTAACATCAAAGATAGCAAGAAAATCAATCAAAAATTTTATAATTTGTCAAGCAAGAGTTAGGCGTTTACTTCAACCTAAAGCTAAGACCTTGAGTGTGTGTGTGATATAGTCAATTTAACCTCAAACCACCTGCAAACTCAGATAAAAGTAGAACAACCAAAATCAGAAGAATTCTCTTAAACTTAACCCCATAAGTCCAATTTTCAGAAATCCTCTCCACTAATGTAGTCAATACCAAAATCAGAGATCAAAAGGTCTTTAATAAGGTTGTAATGATAGGCCACAGGGTGAGGGTTAAGAAAGAACTGGATATGGGAAATCAAAGCAAACTGGGAAAATACTTAGTGAACAGAACATTAAAAGAGAAACCCACATGATTCAAATCATAGCTCTTTCTTGGCAATATGCTCATACTTGTAGCATTATTATTGTTGTAATCACTGATGTAATACCAACAATTCCCTTAACAAAATCTGAGGTAATTCACACTCCGCTTAGCGACTTCTTTTTCTTTTTTTCTTTTTTTTTTTCTTTTTTTTTTCTTTTCTTTTTTCTTTTTCTCTTCTTTTTTTTTTTTTTAGTCACTTCCTTTCTTCTTCTTCTTCTTCTTTGATCAAATAGAGCAAACATAATATGGTTCATCGTGAAACCAATACTTCTCTTTTAAATGTAACTCTCCATCAAAGTATTTTCTCAAACTATCAAAGGTAGATTCATTGTTTTTCAGACTTAGAGCGGGCATGGTTTATGTAGTTCAAAGAATAAATAAAGGCTTATGAAGGCTCAAGGAGGTTGACTATGGAAACACACCTTGTAATGATGGCATGATATTAAGGATGGCTGGGAAAGCTTTTTGGTTATGCCAAAGAAATGCCTAGATCATTTCTCTAATATTTGGTCTCAACTAGGATTTCGCCTCAAGGACCCATCAACGGATTCTAGAGCAAAGCAAAATCGAACTTCCCTCTTTCAATTAATTCAACTTCTTCTCTTCATAAGCAAAATGGAATAAGAGAAAAACGACGATGTGCTTAATTATATTCAAGGTCAAAGATTTAAACTAAAGTACCCACAAAACTCCACTTGACATAAAAGAAATTTTTGAAAATTTTTCTCAAAACCATCTTTAATCACAAATTTCAGAGTCATAGAGAATTCAATCTTACTCCAATGCATGCTTGGTAAAAGAATCAAACAACCCATCAACAACCCAAGACTTAGAAAACAAGAGGATCAAATGCATATAGGAATTTACACCCCCAAACTTAAACTAAACAATGTCCTCATTGTAATGCAAAAGTAACAAGGATTGAAGAAATAAAAGGAACTTCCCTGGTTGCATGATAAATCTTCCGTAGTTTAAAATTTTTTTCAGCTCTTTATTCATGCTAAATAAACCTGCATCAAAAACCAATTTATTAAAACTAAATAAATAAAGATAATAAAATAAATGAAAGAATGAAAGAAAGATCTATGGGTTGCCTCCCATAAGCGCTTGTTTTAAAGTCTACAGCCAGACTTTTCAATCATCATCAATTAGGATCTCGAAGAGGAATAAATGCATAGTTCCTCTCCATTTGTTTTCCATAGTAGTGCTTCAATCTCTGACCATTAACTCTGAAAATTTTCCCTGTCTTGTCCTTCAAATCTACTGCTCCAAAAGAGAAAACTTCATGAATTGTATAAGGACCCGTCCATCTTCCTGGGAAGAGTTTGAGTCGTGAATTGAAGAGTAAAACTTGTTGTCCTGGTGCAAACTCTCGCCTAAGAATCTGTTTGTCATGCCACTTCTTCGTCCTTTCTTTATAGATCTTTGCATTTTCATATGCATCATTCCGGAACTCTTCTATCTCATTCAATTGAAGAAGTTGCTTTTCACTTGCTGCCTTCAAATCAAAGTTAAACTTTTTTATAGCCCAATAAGCTCTATGCTCCAACTCCACAGGAAGATGACATGCCTTTCCAAACACTAATCGGTATGGAGACATCCCGATAGGTGTTTTAAAGGCTGTACAGTATGCCCACAAAGCATCATCAAGCTTTTTCGCCCAATCCTTTCTATTGGTTTTGACCGTCTTTTCAAGGATGTTCTTGATTTCTCTATTTGAAATTTCAGCTTGGCCATTAGTTTGAGGATGGTAAGCAAGTGCTATCTTGTGCTTCACACCATATTTAGAAAGAAGATTCTCAAACAACTTGTTGCAAAAGTGAGTCCCTTCATCACTAATAATAGCTCGTGGAGTGCCAAATCTTGTGAATATGTTCTTGTGCAGAAATTTGAGCACTACCTTTGCATCATTTGTTGTTGTAGCAATTACTTCCACCCATTTTGACACATAGTCAACTGCTACTAAGATATAAGCAAAACCAAAAGAAGGAGGAAAAGACCCCATAAAATCTATTCCCCAAACATCAAACAACTCAACTTCTAAGATACCTTTCAGTGGTAACTCATGACGCCTTGAAATATTTTCCATACGTTGGCACCGGTCACAAGTTTTCACCAAAGTGTAACTATCACGAAAAATAGAAGGCCAATAGAACCCACTTTGAAGTACCTTAGCTGCTGTACGGGTGGCTCCAAAGTGTCCTCCATATGATGATGAATGGCAATGATGGAGGATGTCTTGCATCTCTTCTTCTGGCACACATCTTCTAATGATTTGATCAAAGCATCTTTTGAACAACAAAGGCTCATCCCAAAGATAATAATTCACATCATGCAAAAATTTCTTACGTTGATGGTAAGTAAGATCAGGTGGTAAAACTTTACAAGCTAGATAGTTAACAATATCAGCATACCATGAAAGCTTGATCTCACATGCAAACAATTGCTCATCAGGGAATGCCTCTTGGACTACTAAATCGGGTCTTTCTTCCTCTTGCTCTAACTGAGAGAGATGATCAGCCACTAAATTTTCACTTCCTTTCTTGTCTCGAATCTCCAAGTCAAATTCTTGAAGAAGGAGGATCCAACGAATTAGCCTTGACTTAGCATCCTTCTTGCCAAATAAATTGCAAAGTGCTGCATGATCAGTGAACACTATCACCTTTGTACCAATGAGGTAGGACCGAAATTTGTCACAAGCAAACACCACAGTAAGCATCTCCTTCTCAGTTGTCGTATAATTCAATTAAGCTTCATTCAATGTCCGGCTTGCATAATAGATGGCTCTAAACAGCTTGTCTCGCCTTTGCCCCAACACTGCTCCAATTGCAAAGTCACTTGCATCGCACATAACTTCAAAAGGTTGACTCCAATCAGGCACAATCACAATTGGTGCTGAAATTAGTTTCTCCTTGAGTGCATTGAAGGCCTGCAAACAAACAACATCAAAGTCAAATGCAGAATTTTTCTCAAGAAGATTACATAAAGGTTTAGAGAGTTTAGAAAAATCCTTGATAAATCTTCTATAAAATCCTGCATGTCCTAGAAAACTTCTGATTCCCTTCACATTCTTTAGAGGTGGTAGTTTCTCTATGGTTGCAATTTTGGCTCGATCCACCTCAATTCCTTTAGATGACACTCTATGGCCTAGCACGATCCCTTCTTGAACCATGAAATGACACTTCTCCCAATTTAGGACTAGATTTTTATCTTCACATCTCTACAAAACAAGAGCTAAGTTATGCAAATAATGATCAAAAGATGTACCAAAAACTGAAAAGTCATCCATGAATACTTCCATTATATTTTCCACCATGTCAGAAAAAATAGCTATCATGCAACGTTGAAATGTCGCAGGGGCGTTGCACAATCCAAAGGGCATCCTCCTAAAAGCAAATGTTCCATAGGGGCATGTGAATGTAGTTTTCTCTTGATCTTCAGAAGCTATAGCAATCTGATTATACCCCGAATAACCATCCAAAACAATAGTAGGAGTACCCAGCCAATCGATCCAACATTTGATCAATGAATGGAAGTGGAAAATGATCCTTCCTTGTTGCTTTATTCAACTTGCGGTAATCCATGCATACAAGCCATCCCGTGACCGTTCTTGTAGGAATGAACTCATTATTATCATTTTTCACCACCGTCATTCCACCCTTCTTTGGTACAACTTGCACTGGACTTACCCATGAGCTGTCTGAAATAGCATAA